>NC_037668.1:152081113-152252110 GCF_003255815.1 Theropithecus gelada | reverse complement strand
CTCTCTCTCTCTCTCTCTTTCTTTCTTTCTTTCTTTCTTTCTTTCTTTCTTTCTTTCTTTCTTTCTTTCTTTCTTTCTTTCTTTCTTTCTCTTTCTTTTCTTTCTTTCTTTCTTTCTCTTTCTTCTTTCCTTTCTTTCTTGTTTCCTCTTTCTCTCCCTCTCTCTTTCTTCTTTTATAACTTTATTTGACAATCAGCAGCGATTAGTTCTCATATCCGTTGACTGTGTAGATTTTTCAAAGTGGTGACAAGTGCATAGGTAACCAACACACAGAACTTGCTTGCTGAACCTTCATCCTCATTATATTTTCTGGACAACCTCACGTGGACACAGTATGGGACACTCCTCATTCCTTTGGCCCAGGCAGCTTTGCTGATTCTGGTGTCAATGTGCACATCTGGAATTCCCATCTCTTTCACAGCAAGTTTCTGGATCTCTTTGAGTGCCCAAGGGCCACACTTCTTGAGGTCCACTCCATGGCTGCCCTTGTGAATGTTGATGGCGTGCTTCCTGGTCACCACCTCATTGACATCAGAATAGTCCCTTTTCTTCTCACTACCCTTTTTGTAGGAGCTGTTCTGTTGTGCCCAGGTTGGAAAAAAAAAAAATCTGGGAGTTTATTTTCAAACACCTCCCCTGAAGTAGGATTTTTTTTTTTTTTTCTGAGACAGAGTCTTGCTCTGTTGCCTAGGCTGGAGTGTAGTGGCACAGTCACAGCTCACTGCAACCTCTGCCTCCTGGACTCAAGTGATCCTCCCACCTCAGCCTCCTGAGTAGTAACCAGGACTGCAGGCATACACCACTGTGCTCAGCTAAGTTTTGTGCTTTTTGTAGAGTTGGAGTTTTGCCATATTTCCCAGGCTTGTCTCTAATACCTGGACTCAAGCGATCCACCTGTCTCCTAAAGTCCTGGGATTACAGGTGTGAGCCACCATGCTGGGCTAACATTTCTGGAGTGGGGACATGCTAGCAATTGTTTTTGAAATTGCTCTTTCCCTCCCTACCTTTTTATTAGAAAATGTTCTCTGACTGTTGGCCTTTTCATAAGTAGAATACTTTTGAGAATTCAGTATCATCACCTCTTCCCCACTCTCATAGACCTGAGAAAAACTGGACACTTGGAGGAGATACTATGAAACAGGCCCCAAAAGCAACTCTATAATGAATTCTAGTCTGAATACCTCTCAGGAAGTTCTTCTTCATCTCCAACCACTATCCCTCCTATTGCATTTTATCTGGTTTCCTCTAGATCTTTCCCCAGAGGGGATGAGCATCATGCTAATACCCAGATAATTAGAAAGACAGCCAACTTTCAGTGGATTATAAGTAGATTATGTGGCAGTTTATCTCTGGCAAATCTTGCTTTCCTCTCTTAGTTAACATCTCTGTTGCTTACTTAATTTCTTTATTGCTTTTATAACCATTGCCATCTGCTACTGAAATTGGAGTTCAACAGGAACTAGAAGCTTGAAACTTTTAAAATGAAAATAATTATTTTGAGGTCTGGGGAAGGTAGCAATCATGAAGGAAGGGTTAGCTCTGCTTAGACTGATCCTGGGCTACCTAGCGCCGGGTGGGCCTTTGCAATTACCTAGTCGTCTTCCACTGGCTTACTGACGGGAAATTAAGGCCTTGATCAGGTAACAGGCTTGTCAAATGTCACAGAGCTACTTGGAGGAAGTTCTATTACAAAGACCCAGTTCTGGGTCCCTCTCAAGTCTATCATGATTCTTACTTATCTGTCTTAAAGGTGAAATTGCCCGTTTCCAGCATGGAATGTATTGAGCAGAATTGCATAATGGGACAGAGCTGAAAAATGAGATAGTTCTTAGTTTCCCAGCTCCTCACGTAGTTTTTCTTCAGGGTGCAATTTCATGATTTTGTGTGCAATATCATGAGTAACTAGGACGTCAGATCTCCCCATAAGAAAAAGCAAGCAGAACCAGAGACTGTAGCACATATATACCACAACGATTTGACATAAGGAATTATTTTGTGTTTATCTACCGTTTGGATTACCTATGTGATGACTCTCTTGCATTTCTGTGGATGATGAGGAATTGGTGTTATTTATGCCTTCATGTAGGAGTCGAAATATGTGCAACATCCTCAGCATCTGGACGAAGTCCAGTCTGTATTTTTTTTTCCCATCTGCTCCTGGTATTTTAAGTAAAAATGTTTGTATCTGCATCCCCCAAGCCCTGTTGTAAATTGTAAATCATGCCATTATATCTGGTAAAACCACAATGTCAAGCAACAATTCACAAAGCCACAAAGATTCTCTGGAGTAATTTTCCTGTTCTCATTGATCAATTTTATATTTTCCCCTTGGCCATATGCACACATTAAATGGCACTAATTCAGTGAGAAAACTCATAAGGGATAATATTTCAAGTGGCACAAATGGCAGCAATGCCTTTACAAGTATCTGTTTTATAATTGCCTCTGCACTCTACCTGAATTCGCGCTTGCCGTTGTTTCAGTTGAGTGAAATGGACACAGAAATGGGTTGGGGGTGGGGGAGTGCGGGAAGGGGGAGGAGAATGTTTTAGTTAAATTAGGTGTAAAGCCAGGAAAATCTCAAGTCAAAAACTGTGTGGCTGCAATTATTTCTTTCTTCTGGTGAGAATATTTATTATCTGCTCCTGAAGGATGACAGGTGGGGAGAACGGGCCAGCACTGCATGGGTGCATACACTTGAAAAGCCCCCCTTCACGACTTGATGGCAAGACTGTATACAAGTCATTGATTTCTTATTTGACATTTTTAGATTTTTTAATGATATTTTTTAAAGTAAACTTTTAGGTTCAAGAATAATAAGTATACAGAAAAGTACATAATTCATAGTTATATGAGATTTTTTTTTGCAAAGTGAATATATCTGTGTAACCAACAGGCACATCAAGAGGCAGAAACTTAGTGGCTGTTCACAACACTGCCTCTTACCCTTTCTGGTCATTATCCATGCTCCCCTAAAGCTAACTAATATTCTGATTTCTACTGCCATTAATTCATTATTCAGTATATATTATTTTAGGTCTTGCTTCTTTTATTCTATGAACATTACATTTGTAAGATTCATTCCGTTTTTAGTGTATGGCAGTATTTTGTTCATTTTCACTGCTCTATTGTATTTCATTGTGTGTGTGTTTCTGTGTGTGTGTGTGTGTGTGTTACTATTTATCCATTCTATTACTGATAGACATTTGTGTTGTTTTGAGTTTTTGGCTTTTATGAATGATAGTGTTATGAACATTCTTGTACATGTGTTTTAATACACATTGTGTGTATTATGTGGGCATGCACTACAGATGAAATTGTGGATTTATAGGGACTATCTATGTTCAGATCTATTATAGTGAAGATTTCCAAACAGTGTTTCAGAGTGGTTGGACCAGTTGACAACAGCAAGTTATAAGAATTCCAGTTGCTCCACACCTTCACTAGCATTGAGTATTGCCAGTTTTATTTAAAATGGCAGGGGTGTACTGTATCTCACTGCAGTTTCAATCTCATTTCCCACATGCCTAATGACAATGATCACCTTTCCATGTGTGTTTGAGAAGTGCTAGTATAAGTCTTTGCCCATATTTTAGAAATTGGGTTCTCTACTTTTTTGATTTGTTGTTCTTTATGTTTTCTAGATACAAGTCCTATGCACACTTGTGTGCACACACATATTTATTACTCTTTACATAGCAAATATCTTTCCCCATTCTGTGACTTGCCTTTTCACTCTCTTAATGCTATATTTTGGTAAGCTTTAATCCTTAGTTTTAATGAAGTACAATTTATAGTCATTTCCTTTATGGTTATTACTTTCAGTTAAAGAAACAGTTACTTATATTCAGTGTGATAAATATATTCTCTTATTTTTATCTTCTAGAACTGAACTATCCAATTCAGTAACCACTAGCCTTGTGCAGTTATTTAAATTTCGTTCAACAGTTTTATTGGAGTGTAAATGACACACAATAAACTACACATTTTAAAGTGTACAGTTGGATGTTTTGACACATGTACACCCGTGGAACCATTTAATCAGGATAATAAACATAACCATCATCCCCCAAAATGTTCCTTGTGTCCCATTGTAATGGGACAACCTCCCACCTCCCAACCTTTCACAGCCCCCCATCTTTAGGCAGCCACTGATCTGTTTTCTGTCATTGTAGATTAGTTTGTATTTTCTAGAATTTTACATAAAAGAATCATACAGCATATAATCATTTCCTTTTTTTCTGGTCTTGTTCCTATCAGCATAATTATTTCAGAGATTTATCATGTTGTTCAGTATATTGATATTTCATTTCTTTTATTGAGTAATTTTCCACTGTATGGGTGTACTACAATTTGTTTATTCACCTGTTGATTAACATTTGTGTTGTTTTCAGTTTTTAGCTATTGTAAATAAAGTTGCTATGAACATGTATGAATTTTCTATTTCTGTCATAACAAATTATCACAAATCTAGTGGCATGAAACAGCACAAATTTATTATCTTAAAGTTCTGTAGCTCAGAAGGCTGATATATGTCTCACTGGGCTAAGATCAAGATCTCAGCAGGGCTGAGTTCCTTTCTAGAGACCCTAGAGGAGAGTCTGTTTCCCGGCCTTTTCCAGTTTCTAGAGGTTAACCACACTCCTAGCTCATGGACTGCTTCCTCTGTCTTCAAAGCCAGAAATATTGCATGTCTCTGATTTGTCTGATATGATCACATCTCTCTCTGACCACAGCTGGGAACAAGTATCTCTCTGCTTTTAAGAACTCTTGTGATTAGATCAAGTCTACCCTCATAATCCAGGATAATTTTCTCACATCAAAGTCAGTAACCTTAATTACATCTGCAAAGTCCCTTTTTCAGTGTAAGGTAACATATACACAGCTTCCAGGGATTACAGTGTGAACAGTTGGAAGATTGGTGTTGATTATTTTGCCTATTCCAAATTGTCCTTTAGTTTCCCTTAGGTAAATACCTAGGTTTTAAATGGCTGGATCATACAGTGTGTGTTTAAACTTTTAGAAAACTGAAAAATGGTTTTCCAAAGTGGCTGTAATATTTTACGTTGCCGTTATCAATTTATGAGAGTTCTAGTTGCCCCATATTCTCACCAACACTTGGTTTTCTGTGTTTTTGATGATAGCGGTTATAGTTGGTGTGTAGTGCCATCTCATTGTGACATTAATTTTAATTTCCCAAATGATTAATGATGTTGAGCACTGTTTATGTGTTTGGATAAGTATCTAGTCAAATCTTTTGCCCTTTTAAAAATTATTGTTTGGTTATTATTATTGAGTTTTGAAAGTTAAGAAAATGTTATGGACTTATGTCTGTTATCAGATATATGACTTATAAATATTTTCTCCCAGTCTGTGGCTTGTTTTTTCATTCTCTTAAGACTGTTTTTCAAAAAGCAGACAATTTAATTTTGAGAAAGTCCAATTTATCAATTTGTTCTTTTATAGAACTGCTTTTCTTGTATATCTAAGACATTTTTCCCTAATATATGTCACAAAGATTTTTTGTTACCTTTTTTTCACCATGCATTAGTGTTTGTTTTTTCATTTAACAACATGCAGATAAGCAAAAACAAAAACAAAAACAAAAACAAAAAAAACACTTACTCATTCAGTTAACATTTATACTGTTCTCCCATTATTTGTATAGTTGCTATTACCATCTGGTATCACTTTCTTTCTGCCTGAAGGACTTCCGTTAACATTTCTTGGAGTACAGATATCCTGGTGATGAATTGTGTCAGCTTTTGTACTTCTGAAAAAGTCTTTATTTCATCTTCAGTTTTGAAAGATAGTCTTGCTGGGTATAGAATTCTAGATTAACACCTTTAAAAAAAAATCCCCTTAAGTGTCTTAAAGATATTCCACTATTTTATGATTTGTATTGTTTCCAATGAGAAATCTGCTACCATTATTATCTTTGTTTCTCTTTCTCTCTCTCTCTCTCTCTTTTTTTTTTTTTTTTTTTTTTTTTGAGACAGAGTGTCGCTCTGTCACCTAGGCTGGAGTGCAGTGGCATGATCTTACCTCACTACAACCTCCATCTCCTGGGTTCAACCAATTCTCCCACCTTGGCCTCCTGAGTAACTCAGACTACAGGTGCATGCCTCCACACCCAGCTAATTTTTGCATTTTTACTAGAGACAGCATTTTGCCATGTTGGCCAGGCTGGTCTCCAACTCCTGACCTCAAGTGATACACCTGCCTCTGCCTTCCAATGGGCTGGGATTACAGGCGTGAGCCACTGTATCTGGCTATCTTTATTTCTCTACATAACTGACTGTTTTTTTTTTTCTTCTGATTGCTTTTAAGATTTTCTCAGTCACCGGCATAGGACAATTAGAAAACAATGTGCCTTGGTATATTTTTTCTGTGTTTCTTTTTTTGGGGAAAGTAGAATGTTTTAAATTTGTGGGTTTATGGTTTTCATCAAATTTGGAAATTTTTCAGCCATTATTTCTTCAAGTAATTTTTCTCTTTCTGCCTCCTCTTCTTTTACAATTCCATTTACAGCACTCCTATAATTAAGCTGCTTAGAGTGGTCCCACGGCATACTCATGCTGTCTTTATTTTTAGAAAATTCGTTTTTCTGTGCTTCATTTTAAATAGTTTTTATTGTAATGTTTTCAAGTTTACTAATATTTCTCCTGGAACATCTCTTCTGCTGTTAATTTCATTTAGAGTATTTTCCATCTCAGACATTGTAGTTTTCTTTCTAGAAATTTATCTTTTAAAAAATATCTTCCAGTCCTCTACTTAAATTTTGTACATGTGGAATAGTGATAATAACCATTTTAATGTTCTTGTCTGCCAATTCTAACATTTGTGTCAGTTCTGGTTCTGGTTTGAATAATTTTTATCCTCATTATTGTTTGTTTTATCCTGTTTTTGCATAACTGATAAATTTTTATTTTATGCAAGACATTGTAAATATTGCCTCATTGGGTACTAGATATTTTTATATTCCTATAAGTATTCTTAGACTTTGTTTGGGGAAGTAGGCAAGTTATTTGAAACAGTTTCATGCTTTTCAATCTTGTCTGTAAGCTTTGTTAGGCAGAAACAGAGCAGTGTTTAGTTTATGTTTGCTCACTAATGAGGGAAGGCTCTGTGAGTACTCTACCTGATGCCTGGTGAATTATGAGGTTTTCTAATTTGGCTGGTGGAAACAGGTACTATTTCAAGCTTTGTGTCAATGCTGAGTACTGTTCTTTCTAATCCTTTCTTATGGTTCTTTCCTGGGACTTGAGTAATTTCCTGACACACATGCTAATTAGTTCTTTGTTAAATACTTGATGGGAACTTGTGCAGATCTACAGAGTTTTCTATACACAGCTATCTCTGTGCTCCAGCCACCACCCCATACTCTTTTCTGCCAACCCTAGCAGCCTTGATTTCCTTGGAGTCTGAATTCCATCTCCTCAACTCAGAGAGTCCTCTGGGCTCTACCTGAGTTCCCTCCCTGCTGCACATTCTGGAATGCTCTCAAGGCATTATACTGAGGCAGTCGTAGGGCTCCCCTTGTTTATTATCTCTTTCAGGGATCGCTATTCTTTGTTGCTTGATACTGTGTTTAGACAAACTTTGCTTTATAGTTTTGTCCTTTTTGGGAGTTTCTCAGGTAGAAAGGTAAAGCTGGCTTTCTAGTCCCTCTGGGTTGAATGCATCAGTCTTTGTGACAATTTAAATTTGAATTATTTTATAAGTGAAATAAGGTAAAGTAAAATTAAATAAAACATTCAGTTGTTGAATCACAGTGACTGCATTTTGAGTGTTCAATAGCCATATGTGGTTAATGTACAGCATTGCACCATATAAATATAAAACATTTTCATCGCCATAGAAAGTTTAAGTGGAAAACTCTGTGATAGAATTATAATTTATTTATTTTACTAAAAGTACCTGGTTCTATTTTTCTGTATAGTATAAATTAAGAGTCAGGATAATACTGTTTTTTCAACATGGATGTCCAGGTGTGTTGTTTATCCTTGACTTTTGCATTTATACTAAATACATCAGTTCCCAGAGGGAAAAAACATTCTGGGATATTGATTGGAATGCATTGAACCTACATATCAAGTAGGGAGACCTGATGTCTTTAAAATTTACATTCTTCTTATTTATGAATATGGTTTATTCCTTTATTTGTTTAGACATTCTCTAATTCTTCTCAGTAATAATATTTTATAGCTCTCTTGGCAAAGGTCTTAGACACTTTTCAACAGATTTACTTCTAGGTATTTGAAATTTTAGTTGTTTTCATAAATAATATAATTTTCAAAATTTCATTTTCTAATCTTTTGTTTCTAATATATAGCAATGCAATCCATTTTGTAAATTGACCATTTATCAGTGGCCTTGATGAGCTCACTTATTTGAGTATTTTATCTGTGGATTATTTTTGGAATTTGTAACCAATTATATGTCTATGGATAATGAGAGTTTTATATTTTCCTTTCAACTCTGTAGACTGTTTATGTCTTTTTATTGCCTTGTTACATTGACTAGGACCTCTAGGAGTCCATTGTTAAACACTATTCATGATAATAGACATCCTTATTTTGTCCCTGATCTCAGAGTAAAAGTCTTCAATATTTCACTATGAAAGTATGATGTGGCCGGGCGCGGTGGCTCAAGCCTGTAATCCCAGCACTTTGGGAGGCCGAGACGGGTGGATCACGAGGTCAGGAGATCGAGACCATCCTGGCTAACACGGTGAAACCCCGTCTCTACTAAAAAAATACAAAAAAAAAACCCCAAAAAACTAGCCGGGCGTGGTGGCGGGCGCCTGTAGTCCCAGCTACTTGGGAGGCTGAGGCAGGAGAATGGCGTGAACCCGGGAGGCGGAGCTTCCAGTGAGCTGAGATCCGGCCATTGCACTCCAGCCTGGGCGGCAGAGCAAGACTCCGTCTCAAAAAAAAAAAAAAAAAAAAAAAAAAGAAAGTATGATGTATGCTATAATTTTTCAAAGATCTCCTTTATCAAATTAAGGAAGTTATTTTTCAAATTTCTAGATTGCAAAGAGTATTTTTAAAAATTATATACAAGTGTTGGATATTGTTAAATACTTTTTCTGCATCTATTGAAATGGTTATATATTTTATTCTTCATCTTTTTGGTCAATAAGATAAACTACATTGATTGATGTTCAAATTCTAAATCAACATTGTATTCTTTGAATAAAATTATTTGGTTGTAATGTAACTTTTTAATGTATCCCAGGATTCTTTTTGCTTATATTTTTGTTAGGACTTCTGAGTTTATAAGAGATAACAGCTTGTTTTTTTATCCTTGTGATGTGCTTGTTTGGTTTTGCTACCAAGGTTATACTGGTTTTACCTTATAAGTTTCGAAGAGTTGGTGTAAGATTGGGGTTTCTTTCTTAAATGTTTAGAAAAATTAACAGATAAGGATATCTGGGTCTAGAATTTTCTTTGTGGGTGAGTTTTAAACTATCGATTCAATGTACTAAATAGATACACACTATTCAGATTTTTGATTTGCTTCTGTGTCAGATTTGCTGTATTGCTCTTTAAAATTAATTTGTTGATTTTACTTAATTTTTCTGCCTTTTGCTTTGTTTGATTATAATTTGCTTTTTTTTTTTAGCTTTTTGACTTGAGTGCTTAGATAATTAATTCTCAGCCTTTACAATCTTCTAATATGTGAATTTAAAGCTTAAGTTTTCCTCTAAACACTGCTTTAGTTGCATTTTACAAGTTTTAGTAATATATTTTATATTTCATTTAAAATATTTTCTGATTTTCATTTTGATTTCTTCTTTGACTTATATGTTATTTATAAGTTTATTTCAATTCATTTTTTTAACTGTGTGCCTGTTTCTTTATTTTCTGTGTATCTATCTTCCAGTTGAATAACTTCTTCTGCTATATCTAATCTGCTGTTCAACTCATCTCTTTAGTTCTTAACATTTGTAATCGTATTTTTGATGTGTTAGAAGTTATATTTGATTCCTTTAAAAATAATTTTCTGGTGACATTTCCTTTTTGTCATCCATTTTCTTGAACGCATTAATTATAATCATTTCTGATCTATGTCTGATGCCTCAAATATCTGGATCATTTGTGAGTCTGTTTCTATTGTCTGTTTTTTCTCTATAGTCTCAGTCATTTGGTCTTATCTCTTTGTATGACTCATAATTTTTGATTAAGTGCTGGATATTGTATATGAAAAATCATGAGTTTCTGATGATATTATTTTCCTTTAGAGAATATTTAATTTTCTTTTTTTGATCAGTAATTAGACAAGGGCAAATTACTCTGAGTCAATTGTGAATTGAGATGGTGCAAGTCAGTTTCAGGTGTACATGAGTTAGTTAATTTCTAGTTTCCCTTTCTGGCATCTCAACTGAAAGTTGGGTATCTAATTGAGGCTCCTCTTCTTTAGTGGGCCTCATATTCTACTTTGTCTTTATACTAAAAACAGCTTACAAAATTTTTTCTTGCATTTGTAGCCATTTAGTACCTATTTTCTACTTGAATTCTCAGCCTCTCATTCAAGTACAGCTTAGGATTCAGCGAATACTTCAACAACAAAAGCAATAGAAAATTTTGATCTTATTTCTTTGAGGCTCTCATTTCTCTGGAATCTTGGTTTCTTAAGTTATAACTGCCTTGATATACCTGAATTTCAACTTTTGTATTCCCAACACCATGGGGTTTCCAAATGCTCTAGGTCATTGCTAGCGGCTCAGCCTCTGTGCCCCATGATGTGAAATGGTATATGCCCTTACAGGAAAAAGCAGCACAGAAAGTCTAGCTCACTTTAATGTGTGCTTCTCATTTCTCCAGGATCTCAGATCCTCAAGTCTTAATTTTTGCTCTCTGATGCCCCACCCCCTACCCAGGTTTTATAATTCTTCTCGGCAGACACATTGGTTTGATGCAAGCAACTCATCCATAGTTAAATTGATTAATTTTCTTACTAAGAGTTGCTTATTCTTATTGGAGAATTAAGAAGGATTTATTGGTGTGAGCACTGACTCCAAGTGGTTTAAGACAGCTAGCAAAGGCATAATGTGTTGTTGTGGTTTGGGTTCAGTGGAAACAGATACCGAGAGAGGTTGAAGTGCCAGATGTTTACTAAGGAGCAGCAGCTGTGAAAGGAAGGGGCAGGAAACAGGATTGAAAAGAGGGAAAATTTGAACTCAGAGGCAGGCCTCACAATGACTCAACAAGCCTGGCAAGGAAATGAGAATAAATACTGACTGTCAAAATTATCCTGTGCTTCTCTGCAACCATGGCAGACCCTGAAAGAGCTGACAGTTGGTGGCTGTTTCCTGCCTGCACTCCCCATAACTAGGCAGCAAATTCTACCTTGAAGGGGCATCTGGGTGGCACACCTCTTATTTCTACCACAAGTGGTGACAGGAGAGCACAGGACATGTTTCAAGGAGAGGATCAGGTGAGGCCTTGGAGAAAAATTCATGGAGATCAAATACAGGAATAGTTAGTGATGCGTGAGTAGGGCAAAGGGTTGTTCTCTTATATCAATCGAATGGGTATAAAATAGTTTCATTATTATGAACCCTTCATAAAATGATTTTTATTATCCTGTTACCACTTTTACTGTGTAATTATGGGGTACAGATCAGCCAGAATTATTTGTAAGAAGGGGTTAGTGACAAATACGAGACCAATGAGAGAGGTAGAGATGGAGCAAGAATGGGAGGGGGAGAGAGAGAGAAAGAGAGAGAAAGAGAGAGAGAGAGAATATTAATGAGGCAAGTGATGCAATAATATGCCATTAAGCTATTGGTTAATGGCATTAATTTATTGAAAGGGGCTTCTACACCAGCCTGTAGAAAGCAATACCTATCTCCTGCTGATGGTACATAGTGACAGTTTTCTGTTGGTTTGATTATGACATGCCTTGCCTTGTTCATGAGAGAATTACCTTCCATTGGAATGTTTTTATTACGTGTACAATTAGATACATTGCACAGCAAGGAGGTGTGAAAAAAATCTTTACTAGTTCCATTGTGAAGTCAAACACTTTCCATCATCCTTCCCTGACTCCCTACCAGCTCAAAAACGACAAGCGCAGCTGGCAGAAGCACTACAAAAACAAAAGTAGTTATTGAGCATCCTATGTGTCAAGCTCAGGGCTAGGTGCAGAAGACTTAAAGACAAGTCACAACCAAATGATGTAAGAAGATTCACAAAGAGAGAGGCAAGGAAATGGAGAGGTGGATGTGAAGACTTCTTTCTTTCTCTTTTCTCTTTTCCCCTAGGTTGAGAACTTTGTAACTCAATTCTTTCTAGGCTTAAAAAGTTTTGGGGAGGTGCTAGGTTTGAAATGCAAAATGTTAATATAAACAAGTAACTATCTTATGAACGCTATGATTAAATAACAGTATCATAAAGCTATTTTTGTGCGCATTCCAATGACCTGGGGAAAAACAACTTTAGGTATACATATTACCATTAACGGTTCCACATGATATGGTTTTACTCTTTCCTAATTCATGTAGCAGTTTCTCTAGAGAAGAAAACATTTGGATGGTGCCTGCTTCTACAGAAGCCAAGGAAGGTGGAGAAGACAGCTGAAGGGTGAAGGATCTCTCAGGTTAGTTATCATATAGTTTTCTCATCAGGCATGTAGTGAGTGTAAAGTACAATGCCACATTAAAAAATAATTGAGATAAGGTCTTGGCCCCTGCCATGGTATGTGTCTAGTCTGGGCACTCCCCATAGCTCAGCAGAAAGCCCTTCCTTGAGGGGGCTGGGGGCACATCTCTTATCTCTACCACAGGTGGTAATAGGATGGGTGATAGGTGGGGGAAGGAGGCCATACAAGCAAGTGACAGCATTATCAGGCAGATGGTGGCAAGTCATTATAGAACTCCATTATCTCATAACACTGGGTGCTTTGCACAAACCAAGTTCAAGCAAGAGGAGAAGCCTCCTCTTCTGTCAAGAGACAGAAGCCTCATGGAAAAGGTGAGATTTGAGTTGGCCCTGTCAGAATGGGTAGGACAGGCTTCTTGTAGCATTTCTCACAGATGGCGAGTGTTTGCAGATAATAGCGATAATGACTACATTTACCTAGATCTTACTACAGGTCTATCCCTGTGCTGAGGGCTTCCTACCCGTTACCCTAGTTAAGCCTCATAGGCATTGTGTGAGGTGGGTAAAATTAGCATCCTTATTTATAGAGGGGAAGCTTTGAGAGCTCAGACTTGGAGCAGCCAGAGCAGACTGGATGCATGTGAAAATTGCTGAGGAACTTTGAAAAAACACTCATGTCTGGGCTCTCCCCTGTTCAAGTGGAAGCTAATCTGTAGAGATCAGCTCCGGCCATCTAGCATACACAGCTCTTCAGGGGATTCTGATAAACAGGGAGGGTTAAGGAATTAGCTCATGTAGAGTAAATTCAGTGCTATACTTAGCATAGGCCCCTTTAAACAGTATTTTAAACGTATCAGCAGTTGTATAGGAAAGTCTAAGAAATTCTCCTTAGCCTAACACCCAGTTTAATAAACACCACTGATATACTTAGAGTTCCTCAGCTTCATCTGTCTCTCTCTCTTTCTTTCTTCCTTCACCAGGGAGTCACTACCTTGAATTTTGAGTTTTTTATGTATTTCCTTAGTCTCTTTTAAAAACTGACTTCCTCTGTAACCACCATTATATTCTCTGCTTCTATGAGTTCAATTGTTTCAGGTTCCACATGTAATTGAGAACATGCGGTATTTGTCTTTCTGTGCCTGGCTTATTTCACTCAGTGTCACTCACATTGTTGTAAGTGACAGAATTTCCTTCTTTTTAAAGGCTGAATAGTATTCTTTTGGGTGTATATACCACATTTGCTTAATCCATCTGTTCATGGACACTTAATTTGATTCCATAACTTGGTTATTGTACATAGTGCTGTAGCAAACCTTGGGTGCAGACATGTCTTTGACAAATGGATCTCAGCAAAGGCTAAAGAGTGTGAGAAAGGGTGAGATGATGGTCAAAGGGAACAAAATCTCACACAAGAGGAATATGGGTTTTTTGAGTTCTATTGCATAGTGTGGTGAATATAGTTAATATCTGTTATAGAGTATTATACATTTCAAAATTGCTGAGTAATTTTCAAAAGTTCTCAACACAAAAGATATTAAGTATTTGAGGTGATGGCTATGTTAACTAGCTTGATTTAAATATTCCACATTGTATTTACAAATTATAGCATTACTTTGTACCCAAAAACTTATAAACTTTCAAATTTCACTTTAAAAAGAGGCTGACTTCTCATCACTTCCATGGGAGGAGACACTTTGCCATGAGTAACAGTGGCTCTTTAAGATGTGATTTTGAATGTGTGTGTGGGGAGGTAGGCATGTTCCTTAAGGGAAGACATACCAGAATCTCTTGGAAAGGAACTTTGTCTGATTTGGAAAAGAAAGCCAGGCAATTCTGACACTACCCCAATTCCTACGAGTGCCTCTCCAATCACGATATTTGTTCATCTGCTCATTATCTATACCCTCTGCTCCCATAACACCACATAGCCCTTTTGAAGGCAAGGACTTTGTCCTATTCATAATTCTACCTCCCGTGCCCAGAACAGTGCCCACACTTAGTAGGCACAGACATTTTTTTGATGGAATGAAAGAATCACTGAACCATGAGCTTCTTAACAGTTGGGAGCTTTTAAAATAATAAAGTCTAGCAGAAGGGTCAAGAACATGAATTTAAGGGGTAGAAAACTTGGACTGGGATCCCAGCCTGCCACTTCTGATCTGTTACATGTCTTGGGCAGAGCTCCTCAACCATTCTAAACCTCAGTTTCCTCATCTGTAAAGTGGAAGCTGCTCCTGAATTGTAGTGTGGTGAGGATTAACTAACACAATGCAGGTATGTGTGAAGTGTACTAAATGAAAACAGTGTATGTGAAATTTGTTTTGCCACGGTGGTTGGCAGGTAGCCAGTGTTCATATTAGCGTTAGCTATGGTGGTGGACTTCCATGGGGTTGTTTCTGTACACCTCTGTTTTCCCGGGAGCTGCTCTCTCAATATCCAAATGGCTCCCCTGGGGACTCTATGTTCCTACATGGCCTTGTCCCATGGTCACACTTAGCTGTTTCCTTCCAGGCACTTGATCCATCTGGGACAAATCAAATTGGTGCCCTCTGGCCACAGTTCAGGAGTGGGCCCCCAAAACCTACTGGACCACTGGACTCCTTTCCCAAGTTTTTTTTTTTTTTTTTAAGACTTGCAACAAGAGCATTGGGGTGTCTCTTTATCTCTCTGGTAGCTGACACTATTAGATGGAGAATTTAAGAACTATTGGTGGCCATGTTTCTTACTAGTAAGAATGAAGCCAACATTCTGATAGAAGCGGAGGTTGGAAATGGAAACAATTTGGCAGACTAGGAGTCCTGTACTATGCTTACCTGAGATCCGGCTACTTTTCTACCTTTCCTAGGTTATGATGATGGCAGAGTCAGCCCATATGGTGCCACTGTGTAACTTGAGGGAGTCTTTATTTCTCAAGATGATGCACTTTTATCTGTCAGAAAATTGTCATATCATTTGAACATTGTTGGGACAAGACACATTACTGTCATCTAAAAATTTGTTATAGTCCATATACAAACCTATGCTGTCCATGATGTCCACATGTCACTTTGTAGGGTTGTACAGTGTACAACCTGCACAACTCATCACAGTGGTGCTATACATTGGACAAGCTCCTTCTTGGCCTTTTGGATTTCTGTCCATTTTAGCCAGGGGTCCTAATTAATACTTCAAAGACCATGCATTTTGTCTATATGGAAACGTGCTGGGCTGGGTTCTTGGGCATTCCTTTCCTTTAATTGGGAGACTGGCTGGGGGTAGCTGTCAGGTGGAGGTGAGCTGTTGGAAGTTTCGTTGTGGCCAGGTGTGGTGGCTCACGCCTGTAATCATGGCATTTTGGGAAGGTGAGGTGGGCAGATTGCTTGAGCCTAGGAGTTTGAGACCCGCCTGGGCAACATGGCAAAACCCCATCTCTACTAAAAATATTTTAAAAATTAGCCAGGTGTGGTGGTGCATGCCTACAGTCCCAGCTACTGGGGAGGCTGAGGTGGGAGGATCACCTGAAAGCTGCAGTGAGATTGCGCCACTACACTCGAGCCTGGGCAACCGGAATGAGACCCTGTCTCAAAAAAAAAAGTTTTTGTTGCTTTGCCTTTGCCTTTTGAGCTGCCATAACAAAGTATCACAAACCAGTGGCTTAAGCAACAGAAATTTATTGTCTTTCAGTTCTGGACGCTAGAAGTCCAAGATCAAGGAGCCAGCAGGGTGGTTCCTTCTGAGGGCTGCGAGGGAGAATATTTTCGTGCCTCTCTCCCAGCTTCTGGTGGTTTGCTGGCAATCTTTGGCATTCCTTGGCTTGTGGCAGCATAATTCTAATCTTTATGTGGCATTCTCCCTCTGTGCATGTCTGTCGGTGTCCAAATTCCCCCTTTTCATGAGGACACCAGTCATAGTGGATTAGACCCACCCCGATGGCTTCATCTTACTTGATTACCTCTGTCACATTCACTGGTGCCCAGGGTTAGGATTCCAGTATGTTTGTGGCAGGTGGGGAGCCGGCACAGTTCAACTCATCACACTCTCTTTGGGATGTTCCTTCTCCGATGTGGGGTATGGTGACCCCAGTTAAGCTGGTTTCTACATTACTGTTCCCTGGGCTAAACTGGAGTCTCCTCCATGTGAGCTGCATTTCAGAACTGCATATGCCTCAGGTGCAAAAGCTTTAGTGATAATGTCTCTTTCGTTTTCGTTATGAGTATCAGTCATATGAGTGAGATTTTAAAAATGAGGTTGGTCCAACTGGTACCCCATCCGTACTAGAAATACAAAATTAGCTGGGTATGGTGGTGTGCACCTGTAATCCCAGCTATTTGGGAGGCTGAGGCAGGAGAATCACCTGAATATGGGAGGCAGAGGTTGCAGTGAGCCGAGATAGTGCCATTGCACTCCAGCCTGGGCAACAAGAGTGAAAACTCCGTTTCAAAGAAAAAAATGAAGTTGGTGGACTGTGGGCTCACTCACATACCTATTTCTTTTTAAACTGCTTTATTAAGATATAATTCACAAACTAAAAAATTCACCCATTTACAGGGCACAATTCAATGACTTTTCGTTTATTCACAGTTATACATCCATCACCACAATCCATTTTAGAAGATTTTCATTACCTCAAAAAGAAACCCCATGCCACTTAGCCATCATCCCCAATGTCCTTATCTTCTTTCCTGCAACCCTCGGCAAACCACCAATCTGCTTTGACTCTATGTGTGCCCTTTCTGGAGAATTCATAATCATACAGCCTGTGGCTTTTTGTATCTGGCTTGTTCGACTTAGCATAATGTTTTCAGGGTTCATTCATGTTGTCTCATACATCAGCACTTCATTCTTTTTATGGCTGAATAACATTACATTCTATGGATATATCATGTTTTATTTCTCCATTCATCGATTAGTGATGTTAGGGTTGTTTCTAATGCTTCTGTGAACATTCACGTACGAGTCTTTGTGTAGACATATATTTTCGTTTCTCTTGGGTATATACCTAGGAGTGGAGTTTCTGGGTTGTGTGGTGACTTTATTTTTAAGAACCAGAATCCTTATCAATACTCCCAAAGCTGATCATTCCAAATCTACCCACTACAGTGTATGTTTTTCTTTACAGAAGTAAGTGACATTCTCACCTTATTTATCTTTTCAGCGGCTGGGGAAAGCAGCCCAGGGAGAAACTGATGAAATTCAGGAAGTCTAAGCAGGAGGGAAGGGGAGGTGACTTAGAGTGCAGGAAGCACACAGCAGGGTCAAGCTGGCTGCATGTCTGGAGGGACAGACGCGAGAGAGGAGGAACAGGCTAGCCTATGCTTTACTGGGAAAACAAAACACAACAAAACGGGAATCTGAAGTTGCTGAGGAAGCCACACCCTCGTTATTGTGGCCCACACTTTCTCCTGGGAAATGGGGACTGGAGCACAACAGAAGGCAGAATTTTGCTGCAGACTGACTGCTAAGTGGCCGGTTTCTGGCTCCAAATACCAGGTACCCCTCGCATTCACGGTGCACAAAGCCGTCTCAAGGCTTTCCTAATGGGAGGTGTTATCTCCATTTTACAGACTGAGAAGCCCCGTGCACGGAGGAAGCTGGGCCTTCCACCCCCACGCCTCCTCCCACCCTTGGCGGGCACAGGGTGAGTCGGTGGTGGCACGAACGCAGTCCAGGTCCTCTGCTTCCAAACTCGAGCTTTATCTCCCAGACCGTGCTGCCTCTTGGAGCCTTCTGGAGAGGATTGTGCTGTTGAAATGAGTATCGTCCAAACTTTGGAGTCTGGGCTTCAAGGGCCTGCATGACTTTCCACTCCAGCTTCCAGCCACGATCATTCCTCATGTCTTCCCCACGAGGGTGTCTACTGCTGCAAAGGGAACCTGCAAATGACTTGCTTGTTTTCGTACATCCGGGCAAGCCTTTGCCCACACCCCAGATTTCTCTTTTCTATCCATTTTATTTAACTCCTCCTGGAGTTATTTAAATAAAAGTATATGGACCCTGAATGATACATAAGAGATTCTTGATTTATTTTTAAGAAATTGCCTCATGTAATGATGGGAGTTGGCGAGTCCAAAATCTATAGGGCAAGCCAGCTAGAATCTCGGGCGGGAGTTGATGCTGCAGTCTTGAGATAGAATTTCTTCTTCTGCGTGAAGCCTCAGTTTTTCTCTTAAGGCTTTCAAGGATTAGATGAGGCCCATTTTCATTACTGAGAGTAATCTTTACTTAAAGTCAGCTGATGGTAGATGTAAACCATAGCCACAAAACACCTTCCCAGCAATACCCAGACGAGTGTTTGATTACATAACTGGGTCCTCTAGCCTCACCAAGTTGACACCTAAGCCTGACCGTTACACTCTGTCATAGGAGAGTTAGGAGGATGAAGTCAGATACTGCGCAGTAGCTGGCACATGGTAAGCACTGATACGTTGTTATTACTGCTGTGATTTAAATTTTTGTCTTGCTTTTTGGTCTGCTACTGATTCAACAAAAGCCCTGTGCTTCTTTCCTAGGTATTTGCCACTCGGATACATCACATCTAATGGGATGTTTGTTTGCTATGAAAGCAGGATTTAAACTGTGGAAACACAGTAGTAGTAGGCTCCTGGAGGGCAAGCAGTGATTTATACATAGCTCAGAATAAATGCTCAATATGTATCAAGAAATGAATGCATACGTGAAAACAAAGTCCTTTGAAGCATGACTTAGGTCATTGCTGCCCAGTACACATATGATACCAGTATTTTTTTTTCTTTTTTTGACAGAGTCTCTGTTGCCCAAGCTGGAGTGCAGTAGCACAATCACAGCTCACTGCAGCCTGGAACTCCTCAGCTCAAGCGATCCTCCTACCTCAGCCTCCTAAGTAAGTGGGACAACAGGCGCTGCACCACATTTGGCTAATTTTGAAATTTTGTGTAGAGATGGGGATTTTTCCTTGTTACCCAGGCTGATCTCAAACTCCTGGCCTCAAGCGATCCTCACACCTCGGCCTCCTCACACCTCAGCCTCCCAAAGTTTTGAGATTACAGGTGGAAACTACTGCATCTGGCGTGTAATGCCAGTTTCATATGTAACTTAAAACTTCCTAGTAGCATATTAAAAAAGAAACAGATAACAATACCCAAAATATTGTTTCAACATGTGATCAATATAAATATTATTAAGTGGACATTTTACATGATTTTCTCAGCACATGTGTTATACTCATGGCATATCACTATTCAACCTGGCCACATTTCAAATCCTCCATAACTGCGTATGGCTGGTGGCTACTGTGTTGGATGACTTGGGTTTAGCTGAATGTTTCTTCAAGTCTATTTCTTAAAGAATTGCATCCTAATCAATGGGGCTCAGGTTGGGGTGGGCCCTACTTTAGGACAATCGCTGAATACAATTCCCAGACTTATGCCTTCTTGTTCCTGGGTTGTTTATAACCAATCCTCGGGAAGATAAAAATAGAAATGAAAGTTAGCATTTAGAAAGTTTTATAACAATTGACACAGTAATTTTACATTCTTTGAATCCAACAGTTGAAAAAATCAGGAACTATATTATGTGTTTTTTTGTAATTTAATTTTTTGATAAATGCATGTGTGTTGTATTTTTGAAATTATCCATGCTGGACATGGGGGCTCATGCCTGTAATCCCAACACTTTGGGAAGCTGAGGCAGGAGGAGGATTGCTTAAGGCCAGGAGTTTGATACCTGACTGGGTAATATAGTGAGAGGTAATATAAAGAAAAATAAAAAAATTAGCTAGGTGTGGTGGCATGTGCCTGTAGTCCTAGCTACTTGGGAGGCTAAAGCAGGAGGATTGCTCAAGCCCAGAGGCTCAGTGAGCTATGATTACACCATTGCATTCCAGCCTGGGTGACAGAGTGAGACTGTCAAAAATAAAAAGAAAAGAAAGAAAGAAACTATTTGTGGTAGAATGAAAATAAATAAAAACTGGCCTTTCAGCAGAGGCAGTCTGAGCAACAGTTCTAGATGATGGATGGAAGCGGAGTCTCTGGGGGTGGGTGTTGGGAATCTGTGTGTTTTTTGCAACCCCGGGATGATTCTTAGGCACACCCAAGTTTGAGCCTTCTGCAATTAGACCCAAACCCCCAAGAAATATAGACCTCATTTTATTTTCCCTCAAATTACTGTGTCCAGAAACAGAGCCTCTGGCCTGGGCGGGTCTTCGTAACAAGGGCAGCTCTGCTGACTTCAAAGACCTGGTCCCAGCGCCGGTGGGGAGCTCTGTGCCACCCGACATCCACGCAAGCCAGAGCATGAGTCTCACAGAGTCCCGCTTCTTCTTGAGACCCTGTGTGAAGCCTCTAGGAGAGTGAGATTTTCAAGGTTTTCTCTGATCCCTCACACAGAGAATAAGACTTTTCAATCTCCATCTCTTGGAGCAGACAGGCAATCTGTTACAAAAAAAAAAAAAAAAGGAAAAAAATCTCTAGAGCTAAAGGAACTCTATTTTTTCTTGTCCTTGCTCAAAGCTTTTATAGAACATCTTGAGCTTTCAAAGGCAGTGCGTGTATTGATTTTTTGTCCCTGACCCCCAGGGTTCATTGCTGCTGTGTTTTGGGCTAAGGCTCCCTATAGAAATCCCAGCGGCCTCAACTCGGGAAGTCTTGGTGATTGGATGATATCGGAAGCAGTTTCCTTATATAAACCATCACAGATGTCCTTTGTAATTTGTCATCTTCTCTCTCTGTGAGGCTTTCCTCATAGGATCTTTGCTGTGTGGCTTGAAACTTTTAAATCAGCCTTCAGGCCAGAATTTCTGCAGCGAAATGGAGGCGTTTGCCTCTGCTGTGCTGCGGTGGAGTTGTTTGAGGTTCTTCCAGTGGAGTTGTTTTAGGCTCTGGGACCCGCCCCATCAAGCCCCAGGACCCACTTAGAGATCGATTTAGTCTCTTCCCACAAAATTTCAATATGCTATTGTGTTAATCTGCAAGGGCTGCCACAGCAAAAGACCACAGACTGGGTGGCTTAAACAACTGACATTTATTTTCTCACCGTTCTAGAGGCTAGAAGTCCAAGATCAACGTGTTGGCAGGCTTGGGTTCCCCTGAGGCCTCTCTCTGTGACTTGCAGAGGCTCCTGTGTCCTCACACCGCCTTCCTTTTATCTCTCTGGTGCTCCTAGTGTCTCTGTCTCTGCCTTTTCTTAGAAGGACGCCAGTTCCATTGGATTAAGGTCCCACCCTTATGCCCTCATTCAACCTTAATTACCTCTTTAATGGCTGTATCTCCAAATATAGTCACTGGGGCTTAAGACTGCAACATACGAATTTTTGCAGGACACAATTAAGTCTATAACAACCACTAAGTTGTTTTCTGCTTGTTGCTCCACTTTCTCTGCATTCTGGGTTTCTGACGGCTCTGTCTCCCGCCTCTACCATGAATGTTTGCTTTGCACACCATCTCTTTCTGGAGGAGGTCAGCCTTCATAGCTGTGTTCTATTCTGCCCGTGGTGACATTGCTGGCTTTCAGAAGAGTGTTTTGTGGGCAACAGTAATTTTTATTAGAGATTGCTCTTCACCTCCTATTCTTCAGAAATTATTCCAGGCTTTATTTAAAACCTGATTTTTGTGCATGCAGCACCCATTTCCTTGCTCTTCTCTCCTGTGGAGACCTGTTTTCCCTTCCATTGCCCCAGATTCAGTGGGAGAACAGGAACTAGTTGCCTTCATGTTTGCAACTGCTTAACCTCTCTGTGACTCAGCTTCTACTTTGCAAAACGGAGCCGATAGTACCTGCCTTATGAGGTAGTTGCCAGGATTAACCGAGAACCTACTTAAAGAAGGGTAAGTACTTAGGACAGCACCTGGTATGTAGAAAGAACGCAATATGTGTTCACTATTACTGTGGTCAAATTTTTTTTCTTCCCCAGCAATCAACTAATCCCTAGTAAGTGATCCTTGGTTTGCTATTGTATCTTCTCAAAGCTAGCAGGTTTCATCAAAGACTAGCAATAAACTAAGTTTGTAGATTTTTTTTGTGTGTGTGTGGATAACCATATTAAATTACTTTCCTAATTTACCCCAAAATTAGTACCATCGGGTGGAATGAAAAGTCTAATTCAGGCAAATCTTTGAACTAATCCAAGTGGAATGCTCTTACTCTTACCTGCACCAACCTCACCCTTTCCTGTGTGGGTCCCTGTGGTGGCTTGTCCTCCTCCTCTCTCCACTTGTCTAAAGCTGACCCATCTTGAGAGACCACTCAAGGTTCCTCTTAGAGTAAGTGCCATGGAGTTTGGTCCTTTGTCTCCTGTAGTCAGGAGTTAAATTTTATCCTTATTTTGTGGAACTCATAGAACTTATCTCTGGACTGATCACATAGTAAGTGCTTCAGAAATATTTGTTGTCATGACTGTAATCCCATCACTTTGGGAGGCCGAGGCAGGTTGATCACCTGAGGTCAGCAGTTCGAGACCAGGCTGGCCGACTTGGTGAAACTCCATCTCTATTAAAAATACAAAATTAGCTGGGCATGGTGGTGTGTGCCTGTAATTCCAGCTACTGGTGAGGCTGAGGCAGGAGAATCACTTGAACCCGGGAGGCAGAGGTTGCAGTGAGCTGAGTTCACGCCATTGCACTCTAGCCTGGATGACAGAGGAGACTCTGTTTCAAAAAAAAGAAAGAAATATTTGTTGGTTAACTGGCTGTTGATCACAACCATCAGATTATCTTGGGCAAGTTTATTGGAAAAAATACTTACCTAGTTCACATTGAAAAGAGCACTCACCCATGGGTCAATTCTAATGCCCCATTCTGATTCTTCTAATGGGGTGATAGCCCACTGAATTCAGAATCTGTAAGGGAGGAGAAAACAGTTGTCACATTTCTACATTTCTCACTAATTCGGTATTATAACTAAATATAGTGTTATTTAATGTTCTGAAATAGGTCAATTTTGGAGTCATTTTAAGGAAACCTATGCATTGAAGCTTTAGTATTTTATGTGGGTCACCTGGATTCTCAGTGAATATGAGAAAATGAACCAAATAGGTTTTAAGCAAAGATTCCTGGTAGATTTTACTTCCTTGGTGTCTTCAAACTCAACTTATTCCAGGCCTGAAGGACCTGGTTTAGTCCATCTGCCCAGTTGACAGAATATTGCATACAACAGGGATTCCCCTTTCTCCTTTCTTTCTTTCCACGGCAGCTTTCACCTGCCTTGTTGTCTTCTAGGTTCCCATGCAGTGGATGTGGGGGAGGTCGCGTGGCCCCTGAGTCTCCACTGACTTCAAGGCCTGTTTTTCTAGAGTGTTGGGAACGTATTCTACCATCTCATGAGGCTCAGCTCCTATCAGCAACATGAAGGCTAGTTGATCTCGAAAGTACTTTCCATTCCCATTAGCTTGTGATGTTGAAAGACACAAGATCAGCTTTCCTGGAGTTTCTCTCTGACGTGAACCAAGTAAACCTGATCTGGGGCAAGAATCCAGGCCCGGAACTGCCCCAAAGGCTAAAAGGTAAAGGTCAGGGGAGTCCCAAATGGAAGGCTTGCCATCACTCATACCATCCCCAGGAAATCCCCTCTCCAGCAGCCTGGTGCTCCAGCCAGGATGGCATCAGCTGCTATTCCAGGAGAAGGCAAAGCTTCCAGATGAACAAGTCTCTTTAAAAACACCGGGGCTGACGGTGTGATAGCCCACTCAAGAGCCAACAGAACAGCTGCAAAATATGATAAAAATCACTTGAAAAGTTCATTGATTTTTCAGTAAAACTGCAAATCCTTCACTTTATAATAATTGTTCCCTCACGCTTTCGAATCTTGTACTTGAGCTACAAGGGCGTTTAGGTCAGGCTGCATTCAGCAAACGGGCCCGGGGAAGACAATGGCGCATGGCTGAAAAGACACTTTAATCATGAGCTAATTTACAAACCAAAGCAAAACAGACTCGGGCTTTGTCTAAGATTATTAGAAGATGTTAATTCTGTGTTTAAATTATTTCTCTCACTCCTCTCTCTGAACTCATAACTAGAAAAAAAAAAAAAGGAACATCAACCCTATCTCGCCCTCCCCCACGTCTTATCTTCCTAATTAAATTTTGTGACTTGGCATCCACGGGTGGGTGGGTTACTTTTTTCCCTTTCTTCTTTTCTCTCTGAGGACAAAGTACTTGTTATTCAAATTCTTATTGCTTCTTGGTGTGAGCTTCTAGCACCTAGATAAAATGGCTGTTAAGTCTTTCCTCCCCACATTTTCTCTAGGTCCAGAGAAATAATGAAAGAACTTGGTACAGAATGAGTTTCTCTTGGACCTGCAATACAGCAGATCCCAGAGCCCAGTAGAGGCCATGGCCAGCACTGTCCACTGCACCACCTCCACAGCACAGAGACCTCCTCGGTAGCAGGCTCAGCCCTGTCCTGTGCTGCTGGCCCCACCCTCCTCCCAGGCTGGCGGGATCCCACAGCCAGGATATAAAAATACACAAGCAAACAAACCCCAAACTGGACTAACTCTCAATTATCTGCATGAGTGAGGGCTAATCCAATATTCATTTCTACTTGGCTTTGGAATGCCTTGTATGATTTGTACAGGACAGATTTACCTGGCCGGTTCCGCTGTGCTCGGGTGAATAGTGTTAGCATTTCCAGTCTGTCCATGGATTACTAGTGAGGATAGCACCCTGCTAACATGCTGGTGTGGAAGGGAAATCAATTTGGGAAGGAGCCTCTGACAAAGGTAATCCACGTATGGTATCACTGAGCTGGCTGCCCTCCCATCATTTCATCTCGTGGCCATTTCGCCTTGTTATTCTCATCCACTGAAAGCATCTGGGTATACTCCAGTATTCTTGATGCGTTTCTACTTCTGGATGGGAAGGAGAGGCGATTTACCAATTGATTCATTTATTCAATAAATAGTTATTGAACATCTCCTATACATCAGGCACTACGCTAGGGACTGGGGAAACAACTCTGAAGTCATCATGGAGCCGATGGAGCTTACACACATATGAGAAAGATAATCATGCCCACAGACACTTATGAATGTGGTAGGGGTTGTGATGGGAGAGGAGCAGGCTGTTCCAGGATCACCTCATGGGGCCACCAAATGGAGACTTCTTGGGAGCACAGCAGAGACTTTTAAGGAGAGGAGAAATGTCACCTGAGACCTGAAAAACAGGTAGGAGTTGTTCAGGAGATTTGGAGGGAGGGTGTTCTAGGCAGGGAGAGTACCTTGTGCTAAGGACCAGGACAGGTGAGCACCAGAATAGTGAGCCAGAGACCATGAAAAGTGATTAGCATGGTTGGAGCTCAGTCAGAGGCTGGAGGCGCAGGAGGAGATGCTGGAGGTGTGGGAGCTTAGGACGGGTCTTGTAGAAACGGTAAGCACTTTGTGGTAACAGTAAAAAGTTGGAAGTCGCTGAACAAGTCAGTCCCTCTGTTTTACAGGTAAGTAACTGAAGAACTGAGGATGGGAAGAAACCATAGTAGTTTACCTAACCAGTTGGTGGTAATGCTGGGACTAAATCCAAATACAGTTGACCCTTGAGCAATACAGGTCCTTGTCTGAACTGTGGCAGATCCACTTATACATGGGTAGTTTTCAAAAAATACATTGGAAAATTTTTTGGAGATTTGCAACAAGTTGAAAAACCTTGTGGACAAACCGCATAACCTAGAGATATTGAAAAAACTTTGTCAAATAATAAAAAGGTTTGTCATGAATACCTAAAATATATGTAGCTAATAGTCTGTGTTAATCCACTATGTTATTGGCATGGCTTCTGGACAACAGTAGGCTATGAGTAATTACGTTTTGGGGGAGTCAAAAATTTATTAATATATGCAGATTGTTGACCACATGGGGGGTCAGCATCCCTAATTTCTGTGTTCAAGGGTCAACCGTATCTTAGAGTCCTTCTGCCATAGCTGCTTACAAAGACCATGCTATTTGAACAAAGGACACATGAAATTTATTAATATGAATATTCTTAGTGGATATCAAATAATCTGACACTCCTTCAAGGGTTATTTTAAAAATATTTAATATTTTTAGAGGATAAGGATAAACTAGTTTTCTATTAATAAAATTGCACATTTTTCTTTGTGTTCAAAATAAGGGAATTAACCTCTCTCATGCAATGTAACAATTTAACGTATTTGGATTAATGTTTTTTTCTGTCTAAACTTATACCTGGAAGGTATTGTGCACACACAGGTATAATTCACAAAAATGTGGCTAGACAGTCTTGATAAATATATTTTTAAAATTTCTTTTCTTTCCCCTGGCATGTATGTAGACAAAAAGAATTCTGACTTTTCAAAATCTTTTCCTTTTTTTTTTTTTTCTTGGTGTGCGTGTGTGTGTGTGATTTTTCTGAAAGAAGCAACTTATTGGGAGGCTTAATAAAGGCCTTCAGATTTAGATAAAACAAACCACTTGCTAGCTAATCAGAACTGCACCTGAATAGTTCAGTTTCCAAATTTTAGCTGATTGAGACAGGTGCCTTCAGAGGCACGCCCTCTGGCTGGTGGTGTCTCTTAGCCTTGCACTAAGCAAATCACACTGTGACTATTAAAAATACTCGGCAGAGCTAGCTCAGCTCTGGCGGGAACTCATCTACTTTTGCCAGACTGGGACCGGTTTATCCTTTGTCAAGGAACCTGAGTTAGCTGGCAACATTTGTTTGATCTACTTTAGCAGTGCCTCGGATTGTTTTTCAGCAGGTGCCTCAGGAGGCTTCCAGGCCGAGAGGACCTAGTTAATCTGGTTCTGTCTGACTCCTATGTGGACACTGAGTTTGAGGGGAGAAAGCCAAATTTTATTCCTCCCAGAACCTTGAAAATTTTGGGGCAACTGAGAGTGGTAGAGAAAATGATGGAGGTGACAGAAAAGCTCCTAATTAGAACTTCAAAGGAAGTTGAACACTCTAATTGAGTGCTGGCTGTCCTACATCCGTTTCCCCACAAGGAGGTGGAGGGAGAGTGTTGGTGATTCAAATGAGGAATGGTGGTGGATTGTAGCCAGGAAATTTCATAGTGGAAATAGGATAAGTCAATTTAAGAACATTAAAAAGTGGACTTGACAGAACTTGGTGACTGGATTTGTAGAAGGAAGGAAACGTCAGGACAGTGCCTACATTTCTTATTTCAGCAACTTGGTGGATGGTGATGCTAGACCAAGGTAGGAAAGAAAAGAAGGCTAGATGTAGGGGACAGGTACTGAGTTCTGTCTGGACATAGGGAATTTCAGGTACCTACAGTCTATCCTCAGTGAGATGTCAAATAAGTTGATGAGTGGATGGGTTCTAGTGCGGGAGCTGTGGCCAGGTGAGAAATATAAAATTGAGATGTCCTTCACATACAGGAGGTGAAGGAAGCCTTGGAATGAGATTATGCAGAGAGAGTACAGATTAAGTGGAATGAAGGACCCAGGACAGAACCTTGATTAATAGCAGTTCTTAAGGAGGAAGACATGGAATATAAGCTACGAAAGGAGATTAAGGAGACAGAAATTGACCAACAGTAAGAAGCAATTCTGAATCTCTGTCTCATTGTCTTTTATTTTTATTGATAATTTTATTTATTTTTACCAAGAAATATTGCAGATATTTGAAAAGGTGTGGACCAGAAAATTATGACAGACATCCATGAAACTCTACTGCTTAAACATAGTTGAAGGCCCCTTGGGAGCCCCTTCCTCGCCACTCTCCCCACCTTACCCGTGGGGTAACCTCTTTTGTAATTCCAGTGCTTCTCCTTAGACTTTCATGGCCCCTCATGCCCTTACAACTGCTATACCTGCTTAGGTGAACCCAGCCTGTGCCATCAGAGACCCATAGCCAATGAGAAACGAGGCTTTGTGTATCACACATGCCTCATTCCTATTGGCACATGGGGTCAGGAATTAGTTTTGTGCTCAAAACTGGCCACGGAGTGTGCCTCCCATGGAGTGTGCCTCCCACGCAGCATGTCTTGTTGGGCTGCTGCCTTAGTCTCCTTTGGTCTGGAGGCCTGGCTTCCTGTCTAGTTGAAGAGGCTGAACCCTGGGTCCTTGTATTTATATATATATATATATATATATTCATACATACTTTAATACAATAGACTCTTGACATACACAAAAGATACAGTCTGACCAGCCTCTGGCTGTGTCCTGCTTCATGCTGGATAAACCTTCCAGGAGGCATAAGAACGCTACCTGTTTGGCAACTGGATATTTGTTATTCTGATGTCTGTCTTGAACATATCTTCATTTGTCCCCTTTCTTCAGGTATTCTAATTCTGACTGCTGGTCTTCCTTAGGCCCACTTATACCCTACTCTTATCTGCCACATGAAGGTCCCAGTAAGGCTCATGTCCTAGCTGGGTGGATTGAGGAGTATTAAACCTATTAATTTATAGCCGTTCATGATTTACAGACATACAGTGGGGCAATGGGTAATTTCTTTCAATTCACCTATTAAAATATTCTATAAAGCAGTTGCTATTCCATAAACAATCACTTAAATAGACCATAATAATGCATCTTAAAAATCATGCAATAATTCCATTTTTAATAACTCCCCTTTGTAACATTGAAACTTGTCTTCCCTTCTCTACCTACCCCTTGTCCCACAACTGATCTGTTCTGTTAAGTACAGAATTTTGTATGTAGTTTCTTAACGTGGCTATGAATCTCTTTTTAGCCCAAGAAAGCTTGTCAATATTTTTGGGGGGTTTCATATTTCATTTCTAACTCCTTTTGAGATGGCAAAAGTTTCTAAATATCCCAAGAAGAATCTGGGCTAGGACTCAAGAAGGACTTCCTGACACAGGAAGGTTGTAGAATGTTTCGTTTAAAATAATATAATAGTAATAGTTTTAAAAGGGGAGGGGAGAGGTCACCCTATATCTGTGAGGGCTGGAGGGAAGAGTTAAATGACTTCTGAAGGTCTGATTCAGCCCTAAGATTCTTTGATGTGATTGTTCTGTTCTTTCCAGCTGTCTGTCTTTGATCCAAGCTTTGCCTGCTGGAGCTGAGCTCCGAGTGAGAAACTTCCAGCTCCACACCACCCTCGGCAACCCAGGACCTTGAGCCAGCTGGCTGACCGCGCTCTCTGGGGATTCCACGCCAGGGCTGATTGGCTCCTCTGATTTGCTTTGACTGTTTGACTTCCAGGGAAGGCCGATGGCAGGTGGAGCTGATGAACCCCTTCCAGGGATCTTCTGCCTCCATTAGTTAACTCATCAGGGACTTCCCGGGCATCCTCTCACTGAGCAGGGACGCTGTCTGCCTTTTACCTTGTCCCTTTCGCACTCACTGGTTATGCATGGTTGACTGGGCAACTCACTTCTGCGACTGACCATCTAGTTCAGCCACCGGAGCTCAGCTTGATTTCCAAGTCCTAGGTATGGTTCAAGTTAAGTAGAAGCCTGTTTAATTCCCTTCTGAGTACAAAGCGATCCAGCAAGTGGTGTATTCTAGATATAGTGATAACTTAATTGGCAAAAGAATGTTAAATAATGTGTCTGTTGCAAGGAACAATTGGATCAATAACTTAATTGCTGAGTTCATACATATATAAATGCAACAGACTCTTGAGATACACAAAAGATACAGTCTGAGAACCAAGTGCTTCTCCAAATTCATAAATATGAAAACATTTTTAAGATTCTTGGCTTACTCCTCAACCACATTCCTGTCTTGTGACTTTTCAACTTCCGTGAACATTTTACCTCTGATTCAGTGAGATTTTTATAGCAGTAAGTGTACTTCCAAAAACTTGGTAAGAAATAATACCAACTTTAATTTCAGATCCAGGGATGCATTGTGGGTTTGTTACATGGATATATTGCATGATGCTGAGGTTTGGGGTGTGAATGATCCCATTACCCAGGTAGTGAGCATAGTACTCGGTAGTTTTTCAGCCCTTGGCCCCATCCTCCTTTCCCCTCTACAAGTCACTAGTATCTATTATTGCCATCTTTATGTCTGTGTGTACCCAAAGTTTAGCTCCCACTTATAAGTGAGAACATATGGTATTTGGTTTTCTGTTCCTACATTAATTCGCTTATGATAATGGCCTCCAGCTGCATCCATGTTGCTGCAAAGGACATGATCTCATTCTTTTTAAAGGCTGCATAGTATTCCATAGTGTATACGTACCACATTTTGTTTTTAATCCAGCCTACTGTTGACGGGCACTTAGGTTGATTCTGTGTCTTTGCTATTGTGAATAGCACTGCAATGAGCACACAAGTGCCTGTGTCTTTTTGGTAGAATGGTGCATTTTCTTTTGGATATATGCCCAGTAATGGTATTGCTGGGTCAAATGGTAGTTCTGTTTTATATTCTTTAAGAAATCTCCACTCTTCCTATTTGAATACCCTTTATTTATTTCTCTTGCATGATTGCCCTGGCTAGAACTTCCAATACTATGTTGAATAGGAGTGGTGAGAAAGGGCATCCTTGTCTTATGCTGGTTTTCAAAGGGAATGCTTCCAGCTTTTGCCCATTCAGTATGATATTGGCTGGGTTTGTCATAAATAGCTCATTATTTTGAGATACATTCCATCAATACTTAGTTTATCAAGGGTTTTTAGCATGGAGGGGTGTTGAATTTTGTTGAAGGTCTTTTCTGCATCTACTGAGATAATCGTGTTTTTTGTCATTGGTTCTGTTTATGTGATGGATTATGTTTATTGATTTACGTACGTTGAAACATCCTTGCATCCCAGGGATGAAGCCAACTTGATTGTAGTGGATAAGCTTTTTGATGTGCTGCTGAATTCGTTCGGTTTGCCAGTATTTTATTGAGGATTTTCACATCGATATTCATCATGGATATTGGTCTGAAATTTTCTTTTTTTGTTGTGTCTCTGCCAGGTTTTCATATCAGGAAGATGCTGACCTCATAAAATGAGTTAGGGAGGAGTCCCTCTTTTTCTATTGTTTGGAATACTTTCAGAAGGAATGGTACCAGCTCCTGTTTGTACCTCTGGTAGAATTTGGCTGTGAATCCATCTGGTCCTGGGCTTTTTTTTTGGTTGGTAGGCTATTAATTACTGCCTCAATTTCAGAACTTGTTATTGGTCTATTCAGGGATTTGGCTTCTTCCTAGTTTAGTCCTGGGAGGGTGTATGTGTCCAGGAATTTATCCATTTCTTCTAGGTTTTCTAGTTAATTTGTGTAGAGGTGTTTATAGTATTCTCTGATGGTAGTTTGTATTTCTGTGGGATCAGCGATGGTAACCCTTTAATCATTTTTTATTGTGTATATTTGATTCTTTTTTCTTTATTAGTCTGGCTAGAGGTCTATCTATTTTGTTAATCTTTTCAAAAAACCAGCTCCTGGATTGATTGATTTTTTGAAGGGATTTTTTCTGTCTCTATCTCCGTCAGTTCTGCCCAGATCTTAGTTATTTCTTGTCTTCTGCTAGCTTTTGAATTTGTTTGCCCTTGCTTCTCTAGTTCTTTTAATTGTGATGTTAGGGTGTTGTTTTGGATCTTTCCCCCTTTCTCCTGTGGGCATTTAGTGCTATAAATTTCCCTCTAAACACTGCTTTAGCTATGTCCCAGAGATTCTGGCACATGTGTCTTTATTCTCATTGGTTTCAAAGAACATCTTTATTTCTGCCTTCATTTTGTTATTTACCAGTAGTCATTCAGGAGCAGGTTGTTTAGTTTCCATGTAGTTGTGAGGTTTTGAGTGACTTTCTTAATCCCGAATTCTAATTTGATTGCACTGTGGTCTGAGAGACTGTTTGTTATGGTTTTCATTCTTTTGCATTTGCTAAGGGGTGTTTTACTTCCAATTATGTGGTCAATTTTAGAATAAGTGTGATGTGGTGCTGAGAAGAATGTATATTCTGTTGATTTGTAGTGGAGAGTTCTGTAGATGTCTATTAGGTATGCTTGGTCCAGAGCTGAGTTCAAGTCTTGAATATCCTTGTTAATTTTCTGTCTCATTGATCTATCTAATAATGACAGTGGGGTGTTAAGGTCTCCCACTATTATTGTGTGGGAGTCTAAATCTCTTTGTAGGTCTCTAGGAACTTGCTTTATGAATCTGGGTGCTCCTGTATTGGGTGCATATATATTTAGGATAGTTAGTAGTTCTTGTTGCATTGATCCCCTTACCATTATGTAATGCCCTTCTTTGTCTCTTTTGATGTTTGTTTGTTTAAAGTGTGTTTTATCAGAGACTAGGATTGCAACCCCTGCATTTTTTTTGCTTTCCATTTGCTTGGTAAATATTCCTCTATCCCTTTATTTTGAGCCTATGTGTGTCTTTGCACGTGAGATGTGTCTCCTGAATACAGTGCACCTACGGGTCTTGACTCTATCTAATTTGCCAGTCTGTATCTTTTAATTGGGACATTTCGCCTGTTTACATTTAAGGTTAATATTGTTATGTGTGAATTTGATCCTGTCATTATGATGCTAGCTGGTTATTTTCCCATTAGTTGATGCAGTTTCTTCAGAGTGTTGATGGTCTTTACATTTTGGTATGTTTTTGCAGTGGCTGGTGCCGGTTTTTCCTTTCTGTATTTAGTGCTTCCTTCAGGAGCTCTTGTAAGGCAGGCATGGTGGTGACAAAAATCTCTCAGTGTTTGCTTGTCTGTAAAGGATTTTATTTCTCCTTTGCTTATGAAGCTTAGTTTGGCTGGATATGAAATTCTGGGTTGAAAATTCTTTTCTTTAAAAATGTTGAATATTGGCCCCCACTCTCTTCTGGCTTGTAAGGTTTCTGCTGAGAAATCCACCCTTAAGCTGATGGGCTTCCCTTTGTGGGTAACCTGACCTTTCTCTCTGTTTGCAGATGACATGATTGTATATGTAGAAAATCCCATCGTCTCAGCCTAACGTCTCCTTAAGCTGATAATCATCTTCAGCAAAGTCTCAGGATTCAAAATCAGTGTGCAAAAATCACAAGCATTCCTATCCACCAATAATAAACAGAGAGCCAAATCATGAGTAAACTCCCATTCACAATTGCTACAAAGAGAATAAAATACCTAGGAATACAACTTACAAGGGATGTGAAGTACCTCTTCAAGGAGAACTACAAACAACTGCTCAAGGAAATAAGAGAGGACACAAACAAATGGAAAAACATTCCATGCTTATGGATAGGAAGAATCAATATCATGGAAATGACCATACTGCCCAAAGTAATTTATAGATTCAATGCTGTCTCCATCAAGCCACCATTGATTTTCTTCACTGAATTAGAAAACAGTGCTTTAAATTTCATGTGGAACCAAAAAAGAGCCCATATAGCCAAGAAAATCTTAAGCAAAAAGACCAAAGCTGGAGGCATCATGCTACCTGACTTCAAACTATACTACAATGCTACAATAACAAAAACAGCATGGTACTGGTACCAAAACAGATATGTAGGCCAATGGAACAGAACAGAGGCCTCAGAAATAATACCACACATCTACAACCATCTGATCTTTGACAAACCTGACAAAAATAAGCAATGAGGGAAGGGATTCCCTACTAAAGAAACGTTGTTGGGAAAACTGACTAGCCATATTCAGAAAACTGAAACTGGACCCCTTCCTTACATCTTACACAATAATTAATTCAAGATGGATTAAAGACTTAAATGTAAGACCTAAAACTATACAAACCCTAGAAGAAAATCTAGGCAATACCATTCAGGAAATAGGCATGAACAAAGACTTCATGACTAAAACATAAAAAGCAATGGCAACAAAAGCCAAAATTGACAAATGGGATCTAATTAAACTAAAGAGCTTCTGCACAGCACTAGAAACTATCATCAGAATGAACAGGCAACCTACAGAATGGGAGAAAAATTTTGCAATTTATCCATCTGACAAAGGGCTAATATTCAGACTCTACAAGGAAATTAAACCAATTTACAAGAAAAAAACAACCCCATCAAAAAGTGGGCAAAGGGTATGAATAGACACTTCTCAAAAGACATTATGCTGCACAAACATGAAAAAAAGCTCATCATCATTTATTAGAGAAATGCAAATCAAAACCATAATGAGATACCATCTCACACCAGTTAGAATGGCAATCATTAAAAAGTCAGGAAACAACAGATGCTGGAGAGGATGTGGGGAAATAGGAATGCTTTTACACTGTTGGTGGGAGTGTAAATTAGTTCAACCATTGTGGAAGACAGTGTGGCGATTCCTCAAGGATCTAGAACCATAAATACCATTTGACCCAGCAATCCTACTATGGGTATATACCCAAAGGATTATAAATCATTCTATAAAGACACATGTACACATATGTTTATTGCAGCACTATTCATAACAGCAAAGACTTGGAACCAATCCAAATGCCCATTAATGATAGACTGGATAAAAAAAATGTGGCATATATACACCATGGAATACTATGCAGCCATAAAAAAGGATGAGTTCATGTCCTTTGCAGGGACATGGATGAAGCTGGAAACCATAATTCTCAGCAAACTAACACAGGAACAGAAAACTAAACACTGCATTTTTCTCACTCATAAGTGGGAGTTGAACAATGAGAACACATGGACACAGGGAGGGGAGCATCACACACCGGGGCCTGTTGGGGGTTAGGGGGCTAGGAGAGGGGATAGCATTAGGAGAAATACCTAATGTAGATGACGGGTTGATGAGCGCAGCAAACCACCATGGCAGGTGTATACCTATGTAACAAACCTGCACATTCTGCACATGTATCCCAGAACTTAAAGTATAATTTAAAAAACAAACTTCACACTGCTTCAGATACCAATTTGCAAATTGCTTTTATTTGCATGTGTATACATGTAGACATATGTTTCTGCATAGAGGCCTTATTCTTATTAGGCCAGCACTGAATTAAACTTTTACTTTTTGCTTCATTTCAAACTTTTTTTCCTATTAAGGTTCATCACTGTCCTCCTAAACTTGAATTTTTATTTTTAAATTCCTAAACAATATGTGTGTTTTTTCTTGTTATACATTCAAACAACACAAAGCTGAAGTTCCTTCATATTGCCAACCTGATCCCATTTTTCTTGCTAGAGAGAGTCAATGTTGAAAATTTGGAGTGCTTCTTGTGAGCCCCAAGGGCTCATCCAGCAGAATTCTAAGAGCACAGACTCTGGGGCCTGTCTGTTTGGGCAAGTCGTAAGCTCTGCTTCGGTTTGAATCCAAGCCCTTCACTTATGAACTGAGTGATTTGGGCAAGTTACTTAACTCTATGCCTCAGTTTCTTCCTCTGCAAAAATGGAGACAATAATAGTACCTATTTCATAAGATTTTCATGAGGGTTAAAAGAGTTAATTTGTGTAAAGCGCTCAGAACAGTATCTTGTATACAGTAAGTGCTCAAAAGTATACATATATGTATATATATATATTTTAGAAAATTATGTTTTGCATACATGGTACTATACTGTTACATATATTTTTATTGCTTTTTAGAAACTTTCCATGTTAGCATAATTAGATACTGTATAATCCCTCTCTTTGTTAAACTATTGTGTAGTTTTTTGTTTGTTTGTTTTGTTTTTTTTGAGATGGAGTTTCGCTCTTGTCACCTAGGCTGGAGTGCAATGGTGTGATCTCGGCTCACTGCAACCTCTGCTTCCCAGGTTCAAGTGATTCTCCTGCCTCAGTCTCCCAAGTAGCTGGGATTACAGGCATGTGCTACCACACCCAGCTGATTTTTATATTTTTAGTAGACACAGGGTTTTGTCACGTTGGCCAGGCTGGTCTCAAACTCCTGACCGCAGGTGATTCACCCTCCTCAGCCTCCGAAAGTGCTGGGATTATAGGCGTGAGCTTCCGGGCCTGGCCACCACTGCGTATTTTTTCATTGTATATATGTAACAATTTGTTTAGCCATTGCCTGTTGATGGATATTCATACTGTTTTAAATTTGTTGCTATTATAACGAAGCTGCAATGAATACCTTTGTACCTGCCTTTTTTTGTGTATGTACATGGATGTGTTTCTTTAGGGCAAATACTGAAATGTGGAATTACTGGGTTATAGGATAAACGTGGTGGTAGTGGCTGTGTGTGCGTTTGCTATTTTGGACTTATTATTCTTGCTTTAAAATATGTTTAATATTTACCAAAAATATTTACCTTTTCTGGCATTATTTATCCTTCTTGCACTTTGTGCTTCCACTGGGGTCATCTTTAGCTCAAATAACTTCCTTTTGTGTATTTTGTACTGCAGAAGTGCTAATGATGAATTTGCTCAATTTTTCTCAGCTTTGGCTTGTCTGAGAACTTTTCTTTTTGCCTTTGTTTTTTGAAATTAAACTTTCTTATTTGAGCTAATTGTAGATACATGTACAGTTGTAAGAAATAGTATGGAGGGATCTTGTGTACCTTTTACTCAGTTTCCCCCGAAAGTAAACACTTGCAAAACCATAGTACTGGAAGCTTGAGACATTCACCAGGATCTATCTACTTTAGCTGGACCTGTATCTCAGTATCTCCCTAGCAGTACATGTCCTCTGAGCTCTCTGATCAGCTTTTAGCTTCCCAGCATATTATCTGCTAGGGTTTTTGAGGTCTTGCACTCAAGAGTTGGCCAAACACTCAAAGTGAATTTTATGCTGAGTTTTTGGGGCTCCTTTTCAGTCCCTCCTCCCTGAAACTCTGCGCCCCCCTTGAATTCAATCACTGAGGCAACTATTAATACTATTCTGTTTCCTCTAACCAGTGATCTGAAAAAAGTTGCAGTCAGAGAGGTAATAGGCTAGCTAGATTATTCTGGGCTTTGTAGGCCATTTAAGCCACTATAGGCCATTGTAGTCATTGATATCAGAATAATCAACATTATAAATGGGTGTTAATTTGGGAGATGTATACTGAGATAATTATATTGATTTCCCTTTAATGTATGAATGTGGTAGATTACATTAATAGACATGTAAAAGCTCGTAGAATAAAGGGCTTTTGATGATTATTTTTTAGTATGCTGTTATTAAGTTTGCTAATATTTTCTTCAGGACTTTTGCATGTCTGCTTACCGCTGGTATTGGCTGATAGTTTTATTTTCTTGTGTTGTCCTTGTCCCGTCTCAGAACCAGAATTATTCTAGCTTCATAAAATGAGTTTAGTAGCTTTCCACCCTTTTTTATGTCAGTATTTGATATGAATTGGATAGTTTCTGTTCTTTGAATGCTTCATAGAATTTTTCAAAGTTTATTGGTTTATTGTTTATTTTTCACACTGTTATAATTTATACTTTCCATAAAATCATATTAATCTAGTTTTCAAATTTGTTGGCATAACATTGTACATAGAATTCTCTTATAATTAAAAAGTTGTAGCCATATTACCTTTTTCCATTTACTTGTAGCTTTCATTCTTTTCTTGATCAGACTCAGTTTATTTTATTTTCAAAGACTTAGCTCTTAGTTTATTGATCAGTGCTTTTAAAAAATATATTATCTTCCATCAGTTTCTGGGTGTATCTTCCTTAATCCTTTCTGCTTTGTTTGGCATATTTATTTTTCCTTTTCTAGATTTTTAAGTAGTTTATTCACAATTTTAGTTTCTATCAAATGCAGTTAAGGCCATAAATGTTCTTAGGATTCATTTAGGGTGCATGCCATTGATTTTGGTATGTCGTATTCTGTTTTTCATTTCAAAATAGTTTGTTATTTGCAGGTTTATTTTTTTAAATCATAGATATTTTTCAGAAATACATTTACATTTCTGCTGCATATTTTTATGGGTAGAGGGTGCTGTAGTGGATGGTGTAGTGTGCCACATAGTTCTCTCTTTAGGACTAAGACAATCATTCTCCCAGGTGCAGGGAATGTCGGCTGCTAATGGGTCACAGCTGAGTCCTTCTTTAGGCATTGCCCTCAGCCAAAGGGAGCCGCTCACCCAAAGTCACACCCCTTTCCAGGGCAGCTTACATCCATGACTGGTTGAGGGGTACAAAGGCCTTACCTCCATGCCTCAGTTCGCAAAAACTTCAAGGGCAGTCCAAGATCCAGAATTATTTGTAGGATCATCCAAGAGCCCTGTTGCTATTGTACTGTTGTTCACCTTCTCCCTCTGTCCAGTTCTGCTCTGCCTTCCTCCCCCACCTGCTCTCTTCTGCAGGTGTTGCTCTAGGGAATATTACTCAAAACCCTCCTGTTCACAGATATCTATCTCAGAGTTTGTTTCCTGGGGAACCTGAACTTTGACAGGGCTATCTTGTGGTTGCTGTTTCTAATGTAATTTACATTAGTGAACATTTTTTCCACATGCACAGGTAGGAGAGTTTCTATAACTGGAAGTAGAATCACTGGGTTAAAGGGCATACACATTTTCAGTTTCACCAGGTATCACTCTCTAGTTTCCTGATGTGGCTGTGCCTGTTTCCCTTCCAGTCAGCTGTGTATTTACATCCTTGCTAACACTTTGTTACCATCCTTTTAATGTAGCTCTCACAGGTCACTCTAGGTGTATCTCTCATAAACAGTGGATAGGTAGTTTTTTAAAAACTCGTTCATTGTGTATGTACCTTTAATAGACTAATTCTGGATGTTGACTCCCATTATTTTTTTATTAAAGAAATACAATTAACTTTTTCTAGTTCAAAATATAAACCATGGGTTAGGAAACCTGGACTCTAATCGGTATTTTTGCCTACAATGAATTCTGTGGCCTAGATTCAATTTCATCCTCTCTGGACCTCATATTTTCTTATCTATTAAATATGTAAGTTTGAGAGACTCTCCTAGGCCCCTCCCACTCTGACAGCTAGTGATTCCCAGGCTCAGTCCCCATCTCTTCTTCCACCACTGCCCTCATTCCCCCATTGCCTATACTGAAGTCATGCCTTAGAGACCATCCTTGCTCTTCTTCTTAGAGAAAGAAATCTTTTGCTTCTCATGGTGATCAGGGGATTAGAGTCAGGCTTTCGGTGGGAGAATGCACAGAAGTGGGGAGGAAAAGATTGTGATGAATTTCTTCATTCTCGTTGATACTGCTTCTCCCTACTTGTCCCCCACAACCTCCACCTAACTCAAATTCTTTTATATTTCCCACTTACTGATCTAGAAACAATGCTCACCAGTTCCCATTCCATTGTTTTTATTTATATAGTTATATTTCGTTTGAGATGCCATGCAACCTAAGTAAAAATCTTTTAAAAGTTAAGATTTTAAAGGGGTCAATATTTATTGAAAAAAATTTGTTGATACTATTTTGTTAAGTATGGGAATACAAGTTGAATGAGACTCTGTCTCCCCACCCCAGAGTACACAGTCTGATGGCAAGATTGGGCAAACATGCTCGAATGAATAAAAGCAAACACCAGGAGCATGATCTAGAGAGAGTGCTTTAGGTGTGACCAGGAATGAAATGCTTACCAGTCCTGGGGTGGCCAGAGGAGCCCTCGCTGAGGAGAATGGAGTCAAGCTGGCAACAGAATGGCAAAGAGAAGGAGCGGATGAGACGCTATTATCCATTCTGTTTCTGGTTATACATTTGTACATGTTTAATGCTTCATGCAGAGAAATGGATGCTAAATACACAACTTTTCAAGATGCTCTAAGGCCCTTGGAATCTGCTCCAGATAAGAACTAGTGTCACTCTTAATGTATCTTTATCATTAGCAATGCAGTTTTTCTCGTTCAGAGTCTTAGACTCCCCCCTCCTGAGATTTTGGGGTTGAGATAAGAATATATGCAAGCCCATAAGAATGTATGGGCTGTGGTTTTTCTGACAGGCAGGTCATTGGTTTCATATGTGAAGATGCCCAGTCAACCATGAACCTAAATAACCATGTGTCCTGTCTGCTGACTGGAGGAAAGCAGTTATCCAATTTAATAGAATATTAAATTGGCAGGCCTAAGAGCCTTAAGGAGGACTATGAGCCTTAAGGAAATGGGTCCAAGCCAATCTACCAATCTTTTTTTTTTTTAAACTAGCTTTAGATTTTTGTTTTATTTTTAATCTTGCATCTGTGGGTGTGAAACTCCCTATTGGCAGCAGAATTGACTGCCTCTGGGCAGATGTCTGTGTTCCCAGAGCCTACTGACAAAGGGGTAAAGAAGGAAGTGGAGATACTGAGAACTGATTGAAGAACATATGGAAGGAATCAATATACATTATACCAACTGAATTGGAATTCTAGTGACCGAGCACTGTTTAAACAAAATGGCTGGTCAGTTTTCATCTTGGATGGAAATGTCATCCAATAGTTCCCTTACTGGGAATAACGCCACAAGCAATTATAGAAAATTGACTTTATACCTGAATTCCCAAATGAAAGGGAAAAGTTCCAGGCACCTGAATTCTCAAACGCACACAAAAATATTGAGATGAAATGATCTGGAACAATGTATCATTGAACTGTGTTCTTTGAAGCAATACATCAACATGTGTGAAAGTTCTTTATGTAAACGGAAACCAAGTGCAGTGACCACTCTAGATGGGATTAATCAGGGAAGATTTGCTAAAGATGGATTTGACATGTGATCTTTTGGTTCTTGTTTTTTGTTTTTGGCAAATGAAATAGATTGGGATTGAGGATAGGGGTATAAATTTCACGTGGTAGGATTTGCTCCCTTCAGTGATTTCAGACCACAGAGATCCTCTTCTCTTCTCCATTTACCTGAATTCCCTGCATCCATAGCCTGTAGGTTGCAGGAAGGGAGAACATATTCCAGACTATTATTTTCTAGGGCTCACTTCCATGTGAATTGATGAACGAGGCTTCTTGGTGCATTCTTTAGTGTTCATTTCCTGTGTTGTATTTCATTTCCTGTGTGAACATATCAATGCGTCAATATGCATACATTTTCATTAAATGGCTTTCAGTTTCATTATACACCCATGTAATGGCATTAAAGGTAAACAATTATGAAGAAAGAGAACACTTCATTTGTTCTCTCCTTTAAGATCAAAAACTAGATTACCTTGTTCTCCTAACAGGTGAAAGTCCTTTTGTTCAACAAATTAGACATAAACACATTACTTCCATTTCAGGCTGTTTTGAAAGGCTTTCCCCTCTGTTGCCTTTCCCATCATTTGTGTTTGAGGTATAAGGTTAATTCTTGATCATAGGCACTAATGAGTGGAACCTTATCTCGCGTAACAGAAAATGGCAGATAATCCAAAAGATATTTTTTATTTGGCTTGGAATATACGTGTATTCTTACCTTTGAATATAGGAATGTTTGACATTCCAAAAATTTATTTCAAACTAAATTAGGAAGCCAAGTTGGGAAGACTTAATGTTCCTGCAAATAAGAGGCTACGTCCAATTTCTAGTCCTGCCAACCTCAATTAATTCTACCTTGCAACTCACTTCAAGCTGTGGAAAAGCATGAAGGACTCTCAGGCTCATTCATACATTATTCTCTGTTCTGTGAAACCTGTGCTGAAGCAGGGAAGGGGTTAAATAGATCAGTTTCTACAGGTTTCCTGAAGTAAAGAGAGAGACTTGAGAAATCAACAGAATTGTGGTTAATACAAACTTAAGAATTAATCCATGAAGAACATCTGTCTGAGGTTCCAGCAGGAACTTTCCAAATATAGTGGTTAATCCAGATCAATACATTGAGTTTATTATGCACTAGACATTCTGGTTGTTATAGTGCATATAAGATTTAAAAAGAAGCAAACAGGCAAATGAACATCTGATGCCTATGAAGACTTAAATGATCTAGCTCGTGCCTATTCAACCTCATCTGCCCCTGAGTGCCCTTTGCTCACGATGTGCCAGCCCCACCAGCCTTCTCTTGTTTTCTTGAATGTACCAGGTCTTTCTTGACCCTGGGCCTTCATATGCTTGACTTCTGCTGCTGGGAGTTGCCCATCACTCCTCACATGGCCGACTCCTTCTCTTCTAGGTCTCAGCTTACTTAGCAACACCTCAGAGTAAGCTTTCCCAGCTGCCCTTCCTAAAGTATATGCCCTTTGTGATTTGCTGTCTTGGTAATCCTGCTGTCCCCTTTAATGCCAGTTTGTTTCCTTTTGTCTTTGTCCTTTACTGGAGTGCAAGGCTTATGCAGGCAGGGATTTTCTTATTCCGTGTTGTGCCTCCAACTCCAAACACAGCCTGGCTCAGAGAGATGCAGGATGTATATTTAGAGTCAATCAAAGCTGAATAAGATCTGACATAAAAGAGCTCACAGCTGAGTGGCGGTAAACCTGTAAACAGTAATTATTGCAAATTATTTCAAAAGTTACTGTTAGCTTAAAATTTTAAAAATGATTTTAAGGATTTTAAAAACTGTGCTCTTTGATTATAAAAAGTTTTAATTTTTGTCTCATGTATATGCCTATCCATCCTTTTCTCCTCACTACTGGATTATTTTGAAGCCAATCTAGGCATCACATGAGGCCTAGGACTAGGGGGAGGAAAGAGGTGCCCGGGGTACACATGGAAGGGAGGGAGCCCCGATTTGCAGGTGCTGACCCTGCCCTCGCATGACTTAAGGACCTAGAGTGAGGCTGCCTTCAGTGTCACACCCCAGGCTCCTCACTAGCCTTTCCCAAGCCCTGACACCATGAGTCCTGCATCATATCATTTCAACAGTAAGTGTCTAAGTGTGCATGTGTCTCTGTAACACAGACACACTTTAGTTTTAAAAATCACATAACTACATTACCATTATCACACTTAAAAATAACAATTTGTCTTTGGGAGGCCAAGGCAGGAGGACTGCTTGAGACCAAGAGGTTGAGACTAGCCTGGACAACATATCAAGACCCCATCTCTATGAAAAAGCATTTAAAAATTAGACTAGTGTGGTGATGCGTGCTTGTAGTCCCAGCTACTACTCAGGAGGCTGAAGCAGGAGGATGGCTTGAGCCTACTCAGTTTGAGCTATGATTGTAGCACTACACTCCAGCCTGGGTGACAGAGTGAGACCCCGTCTCTAAAGCAAAACAAAAGCAAAGCCAAAAAAATCCCAAACAATTTCTTATCGTTATCAAATAGCCAGTCAGTATTTAAATTTCCCTAATTATTTCGCAATACCTGTTTAGGTTGATTTGTTTGAAGAATCCAAGCAAGGTTCACATGTCACACTTAGTTGATATGGCTCAGAGTTTCTTTCAATCTGTTGGCTTCCTCATCCTTCTTTTCATTGCTATTTTTGTTTTGTGTTTTCCTTGCAATTTATGAGTTAAAAGAAAAACAGGTGATTGGTTCTGTAAAGCTTTCCACATTCTTAATTTTTCTGCGTGCAAAATTATGGAACACATTGTGTTTCTTCTACCTCTAGCTTGTCCTGTAAACTGGTAATTCTAGTGGTTTGACTGGATTGAATGTTTCACAAGGATATTTCATGGATGATGTTCTGTGCATCCAGCCAGGCTGGTTGTCTTCTTACTTATGATGTCAGTAACTAGTAAAGAGTATTGCCTGGATTCGTTATTTATTAGGGTTACAAAATAGTGATATTCAAATTTTATTCTTCCTTTATTCCAGTCAGCTAGAATACTTCTTTTATTCTTATTTTTATTTATTTATTTTTAGAGATGGGGTCTCACTGTGCCACCCAGGCTGGAGTGCAGTGACATAATCATAGATTGCTGCATGCTTTGACCTTCTGGGTTCAAGCAATCTGCCCACCTCAGCCTCCTGAGTAGTTGAGACTATGGGCATGTGCTACCTACCACTCCTGGCGAAACTTTTTGTAGAAGCAGGGTCTTTCCATCTTGCCCAGATTGGTCTTGAACTCTTGGCCTCAAGTGATCCTCCTTCTTCAGCCTCCCAAAGTGCTGGGATTACAGGCCTGAGCCACTGTACCTGACCTGGAATAATTCTATAAAGAGAAACACCTCCTCATCAACTATTGGTTCATACAGAAAAGAAAAATAAATGCTTAATTCTTTCCCTTTATGTGACAGTTTTCAGAACTAGTTGATTTTCTTTTATTTTTCAAGGGTGACCAGTGAGAAGGAGGAGGAAGAGGTGGCGGCAGTGGTTTTTGTGTGTGTATATCATGAGGAAATCATGGATTCATTCTGTTTTTGGTGTGTTTCAATAAAGTCCCAACTTTTTGCAGTTGGAGCCCCTTTTAAGTGGGCACGTGAGTCCATTTAACAAGATTCTAATTGTCTTTCCTACTGTCTGGTATAATGAGGCTCCAGGCTCATCTTGTGTATTTCCTTCCCCAGACTTAGAATCAGTCATTCTACCATGGAACTCTGGGGTTTTTTAGGGAAAAATGATATTTAGAAACCAAAATCTGAGTGTAAAAAGACTTAAATCCACAATCCCAAATGTCTACTTCTGTTATTGATCCACTTATTTATTAAAGGAATATGGTTCACAATCTTTGATAGTCTAAGGCACAGAACCAGTAACCAGTTAGGTTGAGGTCAGTGGAAAGAGAAGGACGACATCAAGTCCAGTTTTTCCCTCTACCTTCTCTTAGCTTCCCTCAGTGTCATCCTCCTATCCCAAGTCTCTGAGCATCATGAGAAGCCAAATGTTTCCCTTTTCTAAACAGAATTACTGCTCATCTATCAGAAATAGTTGGGGTGGGAATGAAGTTGGGTGTAGGAAATTGACTAAAGGGCCACTGAGAAGAAAATTCCATTTTTCCCCATTTAAAAACAAAGTGTTCCTCTTTCTGTTTTTCTGCCTTCATTTTTTTGGATTACGGATACCTTTCTTTTGTGTTCAACCCCTAAAAAGGAATGCAAAACTTTGCATCCAAGTATAGCAGAAACTTGTGGAGATGGTGAGGGCAGGGACAAGAGTTGGCAGCCACAGCAATCCTTCTCTATTTCGACTTGGAGCTGGAGAGAGGGTTTCCAAGAGACCCAGAACTGGCTCTGTCTGCTCTGAGTGTGTCTGCACCAACGTAGCTATAGGACTCTACAAGGTGTCATATCCCCAGGGTCAGGAGCGGCATCTCAGATGGAGGGAATATAGCCACTCTTCAAGCTGCCTGGAATGATTTTTGTTGTTATTGTTTCAGGGCAAAGCCATAATAGCATTTCTGAAAGTGGAGTGGTTGCTTCCTTTATTGTTACTCGATATTTCTTAGTTGATTTTTTTCTAGGATGCTTTTCCACAAAACTTACTGTTCAGAGGCAGACACAATGGAAATCAATTGCTAATTAAATTTGTGTCTAAATTAATAAATCACAACTATTCAGATCATATCTGTCTGAATAATTTCTATTATGGTGAACATAATTGTTGGATTCAGCATTTAATGAACCATATTGTTAGGTAAAATTCTTGTGACAATTGGGACTAATAGAATATATTAACCTTTATTCTTTCCAGCTTGACATTACATTGGACCATGTTAACATGAAAACACCTGGAAGAGTTTCATCGTTAAGTAGCCATTGTGACTCTCCTGGCCCTCTGATGGAGCCCGTGAGGCTTTGGGAAATTAGCGATGTTTGATGTTTGTCAATGGGTGTCCTTATCTACAATTAGTTTTTAGGGCCTTGGTTCTATGTGCACATGTCTTCATGAAATGGAATCTCTACTATGCTCAAGAGCTGGAAAGCACTATCAAATGTTGACAATTTCCTTGGAGCATCCATGTAGAGCATATTCTAGGTTTTGGGCCCCAGGAGATGAGTATGAAGTGGAATGGCTATAGAAAAAAATTAACATGAATCTTTTCCCTGGGGAGTACACAATCTAATAGAGAAATCAGAAGCACTTTATTAGTAAGTATAAAGGACATCCATGCCAAATAAATCTATAAGTATGTTCAACTAAAAGTACCACTTAGGACTTTCAATCTTCTGCTGCATGTAACCATTTTAGATTATGGACTAAAATAACTCAGTCTTCCCAAACCACTCAGGATTCATTTAGAGAAATTTTTATAGACAAGGTAGCAGAGGTTTAAAGAATTAGGATCTAGCAGGCAAGAGTGGGAACTGCATTTCAGAAGGAGGGCACAGAACTGGATCTGCCTGAGTAGACAATGAAGGAGTCACTGACCTCAGGCCTATCCTCAGGTTTGGAGGCAGCTGCCCTACAGCCCCTATCTAAGAACCGAGCACTTCCCCCTCTCTCCTTAAGGAAGCAACTAGGAGATACCCAGCTGCTTCTCCAAAGCTGGTCTTCCAGGCTGTGGTTTCCTCTCTCGTTATCCCCCATTTTCCTTCCCAGCAGTCTGTCCTTGGGTCCCTGACTAATTTTAGCTCAACTGTTCCTGGGCTCGGGGTAGATGGAGCAACTGCTCCTATCAGTCTGCCTGGGATTGCTTGGTGGACGTCAGCCATGAGCTGGGTTCTCCTTGGCCCGGATCCCAGTTCCCAAGCAGAACTGAGCCTGGGGACAGCCAGCAGAAGGGACCTGAAGCTTGCAGTGAACAGGTGCTCTAAGTCCTGGTTTCCGAGGGTGGACACAAGACTATTTCATGTGTTTGATTATAGGAGTAGGAAGAGGGACAGGGAAAAATTCATTCCTGAAAATAGTGCAGGTTTGAAGATGATGTTCTCCCGGCTGCTTTTTCAAAGCCATCAGAAACGGCATATGGGAGGTGGGAAAATGAGGTGCAATTTATCAAGCAGGCTGAAGGGGACCTTTCCAGGACACAGTAGGTATTTCTGTTTGGGTGCAAAAATATTTAGTTTTGAAATTATTAAACAACATCATCTTGGTGATTTTATCCTTTTGGTAATCTGAGCAGAGCACATATGTATCTGTGTCTGCAAATTACTTTGGAAAATGCATATTATTTACTTGTTCTGAAGAGGCTCTTAGGCTCGGTTGTCTAAATAGGAAATTTGGATCTAATAAAATGAGGCTATTACAGACTCCCAGGCAAATAATAACAGAGGCTAATACCTTTAAAAATTAAAATAAAAAAAAGGTCATTGGTTAGCTATGAGAACAAAGTTCAGTGTAAACCTTCACAACTAATTTCTGTCTTTCCCATTTCTCTTCCTTTAACAACGTCAAGGCAAGCCCCTGGATACAAGAAAGTTCCCTCCCGACCCCCAGCTCTGAGAAACAGCTGAGGCCTCTAGGCAATCATCACCAAGAATGTCTTCCATACGTGGGGCCTCATGGAAGCTGTGAGGAGGAACAACTGGATATATTCTGAGCGTTGATTCTGGAAGCATTTGTGCTGGCAAAGTGAGTGATTGCGGGTCCGTTTTATTGGACACGTACTTTGGGGAAGCAAGGGGCCATGCCATCTTGGACAGACTTCTTACCCCAGCACTGTGGGAACCTGTGAGGCACACAGTGGTGTCTGACTTGGAGAAGATTTCTGCCATGGGCCTCCTTTTCCCACTCACCAAACTTTGGTGCAATTTTCCAAATGTAGTCATCAGTGTACCTCGGGGGTCCAGAAGCTTGACTTTTCTTCATTTGTCTCCCGTGTCAAAGGCATATTTACTAAGAGGGGCTTTAGGACCCTCTGGCTGCATAATCTTTTTTTCTTTCTTGAAATTCCTGTTGCATTGAAACGTCTATAGCTTCGGTGCGTGCTGTGCCCTGCTCTTCTCTTCTCTGGACCTGTGTTTTATCACCTGCAAACTAAGCAGAGGCAGCCTTTCCTTCTCTCAGAAGTCTTATGTGAAATTTCAGAGGGTAAAAGAATGGTGCCAGTGGAGCTGCCTGGCTACATGCAGTGAGGAGCGCCCCTCCCACCCCACGTCCCTCCCGCTGCCTCGCCCTCAGTCACTTCGGGGGTCCCCAAGGTCCACGAGGCCATGAAAGTTCAGGGTTCCAAGGGTCACTGTTTGAGCTTCCAGGACTAGATGACTGCCAAGTCTTTCCAGCTCTAGAGTTTGGAGGTTCTAGCTATTTCACCAGGAAATGGCCATCTTTGGCCTCCATATTGGCTCTGATGTGTATGACGGAAAAGAGAGGGTGAAGCCTCTGGCTCTTACCCTTTTGCTAGTTTACCCTCCTCAGATAGAAAGTTTGAAACCTTGGAGTCTCCTAAGCCAGTGTATTGAGCTGTACGCTTGGGGGAGTCTTCTCCCACATGGCATATTCCCTATTGCAGTGGGGTGGCCTGGGGCAACATCCACATCTTTTCCCTGGAGAGGACCCTCAGCGGTGCCTCATATCTGCGCCCCACAGTGGCTGGTGTGACTGGTGTGCTTTGAGGCATGTCAGGATGCTGAGAGAGAGGCCCTCAGGAAACACCCAGCAAAGAAGCAGACCTCACTTTCTGGAAACTTCCCCTTCTGTAAATCTCAGGCATCCTCCTTGGAGAACTGAAAAGACCAGTATTCCTCGGGAGGATCTTGATTGGGCTTGGCCCCCTGCTTGGTCACATGACATGCTGGCTGCTTTCCTCTAGAGCCCTTGTTTCCTAAATGATAGTGGATGAGAGATCAAATCTGTCCCACACAGGTAGTCGTTGCCATCTTAATATTTGTTAAGCTTTTTGATTTAGTGAGGAGTTAAAGTCATATCAGGTCACAAAACTGCACATTAGATCTGCTTCATGAAACACTCTGAGTGAATGGTTTAACTCATTTATTTCACCAGCTTTAAACCAATGTAGCTGAAGAATTGCACCTCCCCTTTATAAATCTTTCCATTTATTTCTGGCTCAGGTTTATGGGGAGGGTGAAGACCTGGCCTGTTCAGCCGTTTCACTCATGCCATAGAAACCTGACACGCTGTGCTTACAGTGGTGAGCAAGCCCAGCTCACACATGTTTTAACTCAGCCAGAGAAATTTCACCCAGGAAGCTGGAGGAATGTGCTTTGCAGAGAGGACTTCCTTTGGTGTTGGAGACTCACCTGTTCCTTACCCTTTTCTCTCTTCTGACTGTTGCCCTTGTGCTGTTTTCCTGTTTGCCACTTTCACTGCACCAAATCCAACTAATTGAAGGGAAATTTAACCATCAGAGGATTTACAGAGAATCATTTCAGTTTGCTCTAAGAGACAGGGCTTAGACTTACATAATAGGGTTTAGGACCCATGTAAATTAGGTCAAGAAGAATCCACATTGTGGCCATTCTCAATTCAACTCCATTTCTTATTCTTCCTCAGGAAAGGAAATTTCCAAAGAGGGACACAATTACTCTCGGCATCTTTGGCAATCCCACTGGGTGGTGGTGAGACCTTCCCCCTGATGAAAGATCCCAGTGTCATCCTGAATGACTCTGTGGTGCTGAACTTGGCAAGGACAAACCCTCTCTGGCTGCCTCACCTGTCCTAATGTGGTCTAATGTAGGGCCAGTACACAGGCTCTTCGTATTTCTATTTTTTAAGATATTTAAAATTTTATTTATGATCTAATATAACTTTTTAAAAATGTTCCAAGGATATTTGAAAAGCATAAGTATTCTGTTTTACAAAGTTCAAAATCTTTTTATTAAATTGGGCTTGCAATGGAGATCTTCAAATCTGTTATACCCTTATTTATTTTTTATCTATTTCAGCTATTGATTTTTTTTTGAAAGGCAAGTTAAAATCTCCCACTATTAGAGTCTTCTTAGCATTTTGTTATATTTCTAATAGATTTTACTTTATACATTTCTCTGAGGTTTTAGAAGTGTAAATGTTTATGATGGTTATATCTTTGTACCTTTCATCACTAAATATCAATCTTCGTTTTTTAAAATTTGTAGTTACTGATCTATATTTCTGATATGTTTTTCTTTAAAACATTTTATTTGAAAATGAAAAACAAAAAGCAAGCCACAAAGGATAACATAATAAAACCCAGATACCATCTAAAGTGAACAAATGTTAACACTTTCATATGTGCTTCAGATTTTTAAAAAATTAATAAGCTTTTTAAAAGCAGTTTTAGGTTCACAGCAAAATTGCATGGGAGGTACAGAGCTATCCCCTCTCCCTGCATGTATAATCCTCTCTGTCATTCACATCTTATGTTACTATGATACATGCTTTATAATCAGTGGGCTAACATCGACACATTACCGACTAAAGTCTATCGTTTACATTAGAGTTCACTCTTGGTGGTGTATATTCTATGGGTTTGGATAAATGTATAACATGTATCCTTCATTATAGCATCATACAGAGTAGTTTCACAGCCCTAAAAAATTCTCTGGGCTCTGCCTATTCTTCCCTTCTTCCCTCTAACCCCTATCTTTTTACCGTCTCCATAGTTTTTGCCTTTTCCAGAATGTCTGAATAGTTGAAATCAAACAGTATACAGCCTTTTCAGATTAGCTTCTTTTACTTAGTTACATGCATTTGCTTTCTCCATGTCTTTTTATGACTTGATAGTTCATTTCTTTTTAGTGCTAAGTAATATTCCATTGTCTGAATGTACCACACTTTATCCATTCACTGTTTATAGGACATCTTGATTGCTTCAAAGCTTTAGTAGTTGTAATTAAGCCACTGTAAATAACCTTCTGCTGGTTTTTGTATGGATATACGTTTTTAACTCATTTGGATAAATACCAAGGAGTGTACTTGCTGGATTGTATGATAAGAGTATGTTTAGTTCTGCAAAAAAATTGTCAAACCATCTTCCAAAGTGGCTGACTGTACCATTTGCATTCCCATGAGCAAATGAGTGAAAGTTCTTGTTGCTCCAAAGCCTCACCAGCATTTGGTGTTGTCAGTGGGTTTTGGCCATTTTAATGGATGTATAGTGGTATCTCATTGTTGTTTTAATTTGCAATTTCTTAATTATGTATGATGATAAGCATCTGTTCATATGCTTATTTACTATTTGTGTATCTTCTTTGGTGAGCTGTCTGTTCAGGTCTTTTGCCCATTAAAATAAATTTTTGTTGAGTTTTAAGAGTTTTGTATATTTTGGAAGACAATCTTTTATCAGATATCTTTTGTAAATATTTTCTTCTAGTCTGCAGCAGATTTGCTTTTTAAAGAATAAAATATCACAGACGAAGTGTAAATCCCCTGTAGTTTCTTCTCTAGTCCAATTCCCTTCTATTTCTCTTCAGAGAGAACAATTCTCATGAATTTGATGAGTATTCAGTCTAGACATTTAAATATTTTCTTTTATATATTTTATATTTTGTAATCACTAATAGTCATTTTGTGCATGAAAAATGATTTAAAAGGTCTCATACTACAAATTACAAGACTTCATTCTCTATGTTTTTAAAAGATCTATGCATGTTAATATGTACAGATTTATTATTTAATATATTCTATCACCTGAATATATCACACTTCATATCCACTCCCTTATGTTGGGCATGTGAGATCTTTTTAACTTTTTGTTCTTATTAATGAAGCTTCAGTGTCTCATTGTGCTTACATGAGAGAGATTCTCTAGTATATGAAACTAAAGTGGAATTTCTGAGTTATAGGATATGCAGAGTCTATCTAGCTGCACTAGATATTACCAAATTTATCTTCAATGTGGTTCTGTCAATTTACACAAGTGGTGCGTGAAATTTCTATTTTGTCATATTCTTACCAGTAATTGATATGGTCAGGCTTTTACATTTTGGTTAGTCTAAGGATGGAAACTGGCATCTTGTGTTTTCATTTGTTTTTCTTTTTTTTTTTTTTTTTTTTTTGAGACGGAGTCTCGCTCTGCCGCCCAGGCTGGAGTGCAGTGGCCGGATCTCAGCTCACTGCAAGCTCCGCCTCCCGGGTTTGCGCCATTCTCCTGCCTCAGCCTCCTGAGTAGCTGGGACTACAGGCGCCCGCCACCTCGCCCGGCTATTTTTTTGTATTTTTTTAGTAGAGACGGGGTTTCACTGTGTTAGCCAGGATGGTCTCGATCTCCTGACCTGGTGATCCGCCCGTCTCGGCCTCCCAAAGTGCTGGGATTACAGGCTTGAGTTCATTTGTTTTTCTAAAGTGCGTCTCTCCGCTTACTTTTGAGGCAAAATACTTGTATATATTGGTCGTTTTCTCATTTAACTGCCTGTTTTCTATTGCGCTGTTTATTTTTATTGATTTATAGGAGTTATTCATGTATTTTGAATATGAGTTTTTATTGTCAGAGATAATGTTAAAAATATGAAACAAAAAAACCTGAAACACCAGTATGGCATGAGTAATTATCAATCAAAATAAATGCCATATCCAGTTAGAACAAACTGAATTCACACAGAAGTTCTTTTATTTTTCTTCTAACATTTTAGAAATTTGTTTCTTTACATTTAGATATTTAATTAAATAGAATTTTTAACATATATATAATGGGAGAAATAAGATCTTTAACAAAAATATTTTTCCAATCTCACTTAATGGTTTGTTATTTCTCTATTAATTTTTATGCCTCCTCTATTTTATACAAAGGTACCCTATAAACTGGGTATGTTTCTGGTGTTCCTAATTTATTCCATTGATTTGTCTGTTTCTCTGCCAATAACATACTGTCTCTTATTGCTAAGCCATGATTTTATAAAGAATTTTGATTTTTCATAGAGGAATCTTTGTTCTTTTTCTGAAGTATCTCGAATATTTGTGGACATCCATTTTCCTGCATAAATTTTAGAATAGTGTTTAAATTTCTAGGAAACATTCTGTTGGCATTTTGATTGGAATTACATTGAATTTAAAGAATAATTTGAAGAGGAACATTTTCTGATATTTAGTTTTCCTCTCCATGATCATGGTCATGATCTCTCATCATTTATTCCAGTGTTATTTTTATGTTCTTTAAAATGTATTTCTCCCCCTAAAGTTTTACATGTAGTTTGTTAGATTCACTTTGGTAGTGACCTGTTCCTAAGATTCTGTGTATTTTTGTAGCCATTGTGAATTCTGTCTTGTTTTGGGTTACATTTTCCAATTGGTTATCACTTGTGGTCAAATGCTATTGATTTTTGTGTGCTTATACACTTAGCAATCTTGATGTACTTCTTATCTGTTCTAAAGTTTATCTGCAAATAATGACAAGTTTGTTTCATTCTTGTCTTATTGTTTTGGCTAAGACTTAATATCAGGATACAATTATAAAGGAAGGACTAAAAGGAAATTTTCTTGATCTGATAAAGGTCATATACCAAAAATTACAGCACATATCACTTTTAATGGTAAAAATTTATAGTAAAATTTTTGATGCTTTTCTATTAAAGTCAGGAAAAAAGAGTCCCCATTCAATCTCCTACTACTCCATATTATATAGTAAGTAGCCTTTTTGGCAGATAGGTTCTTATCAAGTTAAAGGAATTCTTTTCTATTTCTAGATAGCTAAAAATCTTTTGTGAATGGTGTTTAATGTTATAAAATTCATAATCTGTATGTGTTGAGATAACTGCATATTATTCTTCATTAAACTGTTAATATGGGGTATTAGAAAAGTCTGAAAACGAATCAACATTGCATTTATGAGACAGATCCTTCTTTGACAGTGACATAATTCTATATACTGATGGATTCAACTTGCTGAATTTTACATTTGTTTTCTATTTCATTTGTGAGATTGGTCTATATTTTTCTTTTTAGTTCTGCCACTTCTTGTTTGCATTATCAAGGCTATGTTAGTCTCATATAATAGGATGAGTGTGAAGCACTCTCCTTTATTCCATTATTCCATTTTTCTTTAAACAAATTGTGTAAAATTTTCTGTCCCTGAAGATTTGGTAAAACTAGTTTATGTGATGTCAATTCTTTGAAACTATTATCTAGAGCACAGTCAATTGTAAATGTTCCATGAAAAGACAAGAAAACCTAGGTGTAAACAAGGCTCTTTGAATTGTAATGAGATATTTACATTGAAGTTTTAATTGATGCAGGAATGTAAGAGAGACATTGTGTGCCAAAGTGAAGTGTCCCTCTCAAACACACTTTTAAAGGAGGTAGACCATGACTCGTTTCATGAGTCTTAGGCTCTTTACTCAGGAATCATGACTGTTATATTTAATTTATGTATTGTTCTTTTTTCAGTATGTTGGGTGTTCTTTATTGGCCCTATTAAGGTTTTTCACCTAAAATTTTATTTCACCTGAGGGCATTAATGCTAAATCAGCTTGATTTTGGTATTTGTCTAGTATATCTTTCTTTATCTCCTGTTTTGTTGAAACATGTTATTTTAGTTTGGGTCTAGATCTTTTAAGCAGAATAATAGCTGGATTTTGTTGCTCTTGCTAACTTTTAAAATCCAGTTTGAGATTTCTGTCTTTTAATAGACTAAGAATATACTATGATTATACATAAATTATAAATTATATTTACAAGTGATATAGTTTGTATATTTGTCCCCACCCAAATCTCATGTTGAATTGTAATCCCTAGCGTTGCAGGTGGGGCCTGGTGGGAGGAGACTGGATCATGGGGGTGGATTTCTCGTGAATGATTTGGCACCATCCTTGTGGTGCTGTCCTTGTGATAGCGAGTGAATTCTTGCAAGATCTGGCTGTTTAAAAGTATGTGCACCTCCCTCCCTCTGTCTCGCTCCTGTTCTCGCTATGTGAGACACCTGCTCCTGCTTCATCTTCTGTCATGAGTAAAAACTCCCTGAGTCCTCCCCAGAAGCGAAGTGAATGCTGGCACCATGCTTCCTGTACAGCCAGCAGAACCATGAGCTAATTAAAACTCTTTTCTTTATAAATTACCCAGTCTCAAGTATTTCTTCATAGCAGTGCAAGAACAGACTAATACAACCGTCTTGCTTTATTTTTGTTTATCATTTATTTTTCCTCTCTTTTGATGCTCTTCTTGGTTTGGTGAAGTATGAAATTTTGTTTTATTTTGGTTTCAGTCTCTTTTCTCTGCCTTTACAGTCATTTTAAAATTCTCCTTTTGGCCCATGGAGAAGCTTATTTGTTTAGTCTTTTTAAACTTAATTAAACTTATAACATTCTGTAGTCGGAGTAGAGTAAAAAGTTTAAACATTTTCTTTTTGTGTCATTTTATTTTGAGTATATATTTTGTAAGGAGCTTATATTTAGCATTGGCTTTATTTTTTTTTTTTTTTCATAGTAACTTGAGAAGTTGTTTTTTTTTTTTGAGATGTAGTCTTACTCTGTTGCCAGGCTGGAGTGCAGTGGCATGACCTCGGCTCACTGCTACCTCTACCTCCCGGGTTCAAGTGATTCTCCTGCCTCAGCCTCCTCAGCAGCTGGAACTAAAGCCATGTGCCATCACACCCAGCTAATTTTTGTATTTTTAGTAGAAATGGGGTTTCACCATGTTGGCCAGGATGGTCTCGATCTCTGACCTCATGATCTGCCTGCCTCAGCCTCCCAGAGTGACCTTTGTTTTCTAATAAGGAAATGTAAACAACTGCCTAGTGTTTTTTGGGATAAGTGTTATGTCTGGTATTGCTCCTGCCTTTTATTAGTCTTCTGTTTATTACGTATTTTACTGTCCATCTTTCCATTTTCCTAACTTTTGTTGGAATGATATCTCTTTGTTTTTGTTCTCCATACCTGCACAAAGTGATCTGGAATTTTAGCATCTGAGTTGTATTCTAGCGAGAATATTTATTATATACATTTTAAGCAAAATTTTAAATGTACCTTTTTAAATGTTAAAGTTACAATCATGGTGGAAGGGGAAGCAAACATGTCCTTCTTCACAAGGCAGCAGGAGGGAGAAGTGCTGAGCAAAAGGGGGAAAAGCCCCTTATAAAACCATTAGCTCTCATGAGAACACATTATCATGAGAACAGCATGAGGGCAACCACCCCCATGATTAAATTACCACCCCCTGGGTCCCTCCCATGACATGTGGGGATTATGGGAATTACAGTTCAAGATGAGATTTGGGTGGGGACACAGCCAAGCTGTAACACAATATGGCTAAGTAGTATTCATTTTTATGGATATAATACAATTTGTTTATTTACCACTTAATGGCTATCCCCCCAAAGTTTTGGACATAGTAAATAAAAATGCTATGAAAATTTATGTGTAAACCATTGTATGTACGAAGTTTTGAAATTGATGAGCCATATAGCAAGTGTATATTTAACTTTGTAAGACACTACCAAACTTTTTCAAAGGGGTTTTCAGTTTTGTATTCCCAACAGCAGTATATGAAAGTTCTATTTCTTCTTGAATGAGCTTTGATAGTTTGTGTCTTTCAAAAGATTTCACATAAGTTCTAGGCTATGGGAAAAGCTCCTGGCCCCTGTTGCATCTGTGCAGCCAGTGGATGCAGCTCCTAGCATAAAGAGTGACTCCTGATGAGAAGGCAGCAGCAGAGTTATTGGCTTCAAACAAAGTCCCAGAGGGAAGCTAGGTGGTTTTGGAAACTTCTTATTTGGAGTGAACTGTCCCTTTTTCTAAAATTCTTTGCCTGGCAGAGTCTAAGACTTTCCTTAGGTGTGGTGAGAGTGTGAGCAGGGGCTCTAAAAATCTGACATAGAAGAAGGGTCTCTTCCAGGTGTAGAGGGGATAGGCCAGTGGCAAACTTTCCTACTTATTCTTAAAATGCTGTCTTCCTAGAATCCAAAATTTCAAACATATGGGTGAGACTCTCTCCTTATTTTTCAGTAACGTCACAAGATTTTATTTTACACTAATTGAATGGCCTCAGGGAGAGAATTAAGAAGGAAGACAATCCATGATATAATTTTATCACCATCTTCCTAGAATTCTGTCATTTTACCTCTAATATCTATCACTGCATAACCAGTTACCCAAAATGTAGCAGATGAAAACACCAAAATTTATTATCTCCCTTGGGTCAGGAATCCAGGTGCTGCTCAGTATCTTTCACAAGGTTTCCATCATGGTGTTGGCGAGGCTACAGTCATCTGAAGGCTCGAATGGGGAAGGATCTTCTTCCATGCTCACCCAGTTGGCTATTTGCAGGTCTCAGAAGATCTGTGTACAAGCTCGTTTATGTGGTTATTGGCAAGCCTCAGTTCCTTGTCATGTGGACCTGTCCACAGGGTTGCTTCACAACATGACAAATAGCTTTCCCTGAAGAAGGTGAGAGAGTGAGCACCCCCAATGTAACCACTGTCTTTTCATGGCCTCAGTTTGAAAGTGATATCCACCAGATATGTTCTACTCTATTCACTAGGAACAAGTCAGCCAATCAACCCACATTAAAGGAATGAGGATTACACAAGAGTGTGAATATCAGGAGGTAGGTATCATGTACCTTCTAAGTTAATTGTCCTCCAGTGTCTTGGTTTAGGTTTGCTCAGAAGCAGATAGTGAAGAAAGGATTCAATTGCAAATAGTTTTTCTTGGGAGATGATCCCAGGAAACTCTGACAGCAAATGGAGAAGTAAGCTGGGAAAGATAAGGAAGCCCATTAAGGGAACATTTTCTTTTTTCTTTTTTTTGAGACAGGATCTTATTCTGTGACCCAGGCTGGAGTACACTGGCCCAATCTTGGCTCAATGCAACCTCCACCTCCTAGGCTTAAGTGATCTTCCTAGCCTCCCAAGTAGCTGGGACTACAGGCACACACCACCATGCCAAGCTAATTTGTTTTTTATTTTTTGTAGAGACAGGGTCCCACTAAGTTGCCCAAGCTGGTCTTAAACTCCTGGGCTCAAGCAATCCTCTCATCCTGGCCTCCCAAAGTGCTGGGATTGCAAGTATGAATCACTATGACTGGCCTAAGGGAATATTTTCAAACCAGGTATTACTCTGGGCAATTATAAGCTCAATCCTGCTGGGGAACTCTGGAAAATGGTGCAGAACATGCCACAGTGTTCTCCCAACCAATGAGTGAGGAAGTTGTGGGATTTATCTACCAACTCTCTATCCATCATTGATTGAGGACTGCTTTGGGGAACAGTAATTCTGTGGCACTTCTGCTTGCCCTGCATACGCTAAGAGTATACTCTCCCACCCCTAACCTGCCACTCCCAATCCTTTCTTTCTATGGAGGTAAACGCTGAAAGGAAACTGATGGGACACCAACAATGTCTGCTGTAGCCAGCTAGAATGCAAGCATCACTAAGGCAAGAACCATATTTCCATCATTTCCTCTATACTGCGTCAGCATTATCTAGCATATCACCCAAAACACATTGTTGCTCAAGTATTTGTTGAAAGAATGCAAGTTGCTGCTGATGGTACCATGAAGGAACTCAGTGCAGTGAGGAGACAGACTTGCACACCATTAACTATAAGACAGCAGGATAAGTGCTATCTTGTAGATATTCATGGGGTGCTATCAGAGTCCAGGGCAGCAACTCTGCCAGCAGTTGGAAAAGAGGTTAAGGAAGGTTTCACACAATAGTAGATGTGTGTGCTAAGGCTTGAAAAATGAGTAGGATTTTGTGATAGGATTTTATTGGTCAGATAATACATGAAGCAGTGCAGGAAGAAAAAAATGGGTGGCTGGGTCATTTGTCATTTACAAAAGGAGAGCATAGGCACTCTGGATCCTCTTGCTCTCACCCTTGTGCTTCCTCTACTAGAGAAGTTCCATGCAGCTGAGGCTCTTGCTGCTGTCTCTGGGCTACCATCTTGTCCATGAAGTAATCATCAGCTTGATAGTCTAAACATGCATGAGTTCACTCTCCTTTCTCCTTCCCAGCAGGCACGCACACAACACAGTGGTTTCAAGTCCTTTTGGCAAAGATAATCTTTTCTTGATCTTTGAAAAGGCAGGTACAATATATATATACACATATAACAAATATTTTCTTTATGTATTTACTGTTTGTAGGAAGTCTAACCCTAATCCAGCATTTATTAAAACAAGACAGGATTTATTAAATTGGTTCAAGTTTATCAAATATGTACAGATCTTTACATAAATTAATTTGCTTGTTAAATATTTGTAAAATTTATTAAGACTTTGGAGAAACTTAAATACCTGAGCTGCCCAGTTTACTTTGGCTTGATTTTATTTTTTTATTTTTTATTTTTTTACTACCTAAGGGACCGATGAGGCTTTAAAGTACAGACATAAGACTCTGGATGGTCAGGTAAGAGAGGGCCAGAGAGCAGGTGTCACCAGCTGGGACCTGACAGGTAGGCAAAGAAAGCTGATGTTTGAGTACTTTTGGGTGAACCTCTCTGTTCATCAAGATACTATATACAATAACAGAAGATACTGTGTTCATTAAGCCTGGTGGTGGTGGGGACAGTGGGACATGCCCACTGTGTGATGACATCATAAGAGGCCATGTCAGGATGGAGCTGGAGCCTTAGACTCCTTTCTTCCTGCTCATTAATTAAACAATTTATTGAGCTGCTGCCATGTACCAGGCATGGGTCAATGGACTGGGAATACAAGGTAGTGAAGATATGGGCTCAGCTTAGAAAGAGTGAGAAACATAGGCCTATATATAAAAGTTTTAGATCTGTGTTCAAACCCTGTCTTCACCATTTTCAGCTCTCTGGCCTTGAAATTAGATAATTATATAGAACTGTTGGACGTTCTAAGGTATTCTAGAGAATATCTAGCTGAGTGGTCATCCCTGCCTTCTAGCTACATCTGGTCAATCAGTTCTGAAATTTCCACCACCTTGAACACCTGAACATCTTTTGGGCCCATGTACTTTGATCTATCACCACTGCTTCCACTTGGTCTGAGCCAGCGCTGTCTCTCCTTATAACTACAGTAGGCCGGGCATGGTGGCTCATGCCTGTAATCCTAGCACTTTGGGAGGCCAAGACTGGTAGCTTGCTTCAGCTCAGGAACTTGAGACCAGCCTGGACAACAGGGCGAATCACCATCTCTACAAAAAAATTAGCTGGGTGCGGTGGCCCACGTTAGTAGTCCCAGCTACCTGGCCGGGGCGGGCGGAGTGGGGGGGAGGTGGGGGGGTGGTAGGCGGGGCTGAGGTATGAAAATAGCTTGAGTCCAGGAGGTTGAGGCTGCAGTGAGCCCAGATTGTACTACTGCACTCCAGCCTGGGTGACAAAGCGAGACCCTGTCTCAATAAATAAATGAAAACTAACTACAATAGTTTTCTCCGTGGTCTTCCCAAAGTCATTTTTGTTGCCTTCCAATACTTTCTTAAAATAGCAGCCTGAGTGATTTTTTTTTTTTAGGCCCAGGAATGATCATGCCATTTCTTAGCTCACAACTCTTCAATTCCTTCTCAATCCTCTTAGGACAAAATCCTACAAGGCCCTGCTCAGTATGAGCCCCACATCGGGGCATAGTGGTTAATGCATCTGGAATCAGGCTGCGTGGGTTTAAATCCTGGCTCTGCTACTTTGTGCAAGGGGGTCCTGGGTAAGAGATGTATCCTCTCTGGGCTCCCAGTTTCTTCATGAGTCATATGGGGATGCTAAGGGTATCTAAGGTTATTGATTATGTGAGATGAGACAAGTAAGGCACCTAGAATTGTACCAGGAATGTGGTAAGAATGTGATGTTATTACCTTTCCTACCTTACCTACACATGCTTGTCTTCCTCCATTCCTTCTGCTGCCCTTCTCCATCTAGCCTCTGGCTATTGGTCTTTGATGATGCTGTCTCTAATCCTATCTCCCTCCCCACTCCTTTGATTACATTCTATTAATCCTTAGGTTTCCATTGAAGAATCATGTACTCAAGGTGGCCTTCTTGATTCCTTCCCTAGACCAGTTTCTCTCTTTCTGTGTGCTTATAGCACCTGTATCTTTCTTCTATAACACTCTTCACACTATGGTCACCTAAACAATCCCTGTCTTCTTGGCAAGAGCCAAACTCCCTAAGTCAGGGGTGCCATGCAGGTGTTCACCATCATTCACCATCCTCAGTTCATGCATGGTGCCTGGCACATAGCTGGCAATGGGTGGCTGTATTAACACAATGTAGCTGAACTGTCTACAACATAGTATAACATGCTACAACAGGACCATTATAAACTATTATGGGAGCACGGGTATTTGCCTCCTAGAGGTTCAGCTATGTCCAAAAATGCAAAGAGCATCCTGCTGGGAGTTACAGATATCCAGCCCTTCTCCTAGGCTTCCCAGTGGCAGGAGGTGGCAGCAGGGTTTTACTTGGTAGTGTTGGTGGGCTGTCTATCACAGCGTCTGTTTTTTAATGTCAAGCAGATTTTGGCAACTCTGAGATTAAAGAGTGAACTTTCACAAGAAAAAAAAAGGACTCAAATGTCCTCTAGAGTAGACTGACCCTAAACCCCAGGGAACTGAAGCAGGAAATATGCAAATTGCTAAGCACCTGGACATTGCGGTTAGAGTCTGAACTCTAAGAATATTTCATTTCCTGCAAAGTTGCAACTAAAAACTAATTCTGGAATTGGGAATCCCGTTTGTCCCAAATTGACATATGATCTTTCCGAAGATTCCAATCTTTATTTGAAATGGTTGAGTTTGGCTGGGGCTTCTAACACTTTACTCACTTTAGAGCTCTCTGCCTTGTGAACTGTCCAAAAAAATTTGTACACAAATACATACATACTCTAGAAAAGTGTCACACTGGAGTGTATCTTTTGGTGATTCATATAATTGTCCCCAAATTAAATCTGAAGTGAAGAGCAGATGGGTTTTTGTTCTCTTTTCCCCTTAACATGATCACACCTGTTATGGTGCTGTTTGCAAGAAGGTATTGGAGAATGTGGAAGTTTATGTTCTTAGGGATCCTAAGCTCTAGCCAGGGAGCTGGAACATACATACATGGAAGAAAAACAAAATCTCAAGAAGTCCCCTGGTAGAGTAATGCAGTGGGAAATAAGCTACCTAATTTGGCAGGACATTTCAGAGGGAGTGATCAGACTTGAGTACAGTTGCTTAAGGAGGGCTGCTGGGAAGAAAGAGAATTTTGAGTGTCATTCTCCATATGAATAGTTGGTACCCTAGGTGTGAAGGAGATTCCCAGGGAGGGCCCAGGTGGGCTGGATGGGAGGTGAACAGCAGGAAAGCCTGCAGCTGAGAGTATCTAATGGGAGTGTGGGTTGTGGGGCAGGGACATAATGCTTAGGAATCATATGCAAGCTGGGTTTGTGGATGATGTCAGAGATCTAAGAATGGAAAGGGCTTATTTTCCTCTGGGCCCAAGCATTTGTTGAGCATCTACTTTGTTCCAGACCATAAAAGAGATGCCAAGGATACAAAGAGCATAACACGCCATCCTCACTTTGGAGGAGCTCACAGTTGAATGAGCGAGACACAGGAACAAAATATTACACCACAGTCTGTTGCAGCCTAGGATATAGGGTGTGCAGTGGCAACGCAGGGAGGCAGGGACTCAGAAACAACTTCATAGAATAGGTGAAGTGGCTGAAAGATGCATAGTTATCCCACGCATAGAAAAGCATATTGGGCAAAAAATAAAGGTATCTCAGTGGCTTAGAATTCTAAATGAGCCTAATATGTTCAATGGAAAAAGCAAGAAGTTTGGTGTGGCTGGAGCTTTCAGGGCAAAATGGAAGTTATTTGGACATAAAGCTGGAGAAGAAGTTTTGGGGCCAGATGGAGACACTCAGCCTCTATGCTGTAGGCAGAGGGGCTGGTGGGAGATCTCAACAAGGAAGCAACAAGTTTATTTCCAGGATAAGAGTTCTGTAAATGCTGTGAAGCATGCAGTGAAATCAGACAAAACCCAGGACAAAGACTGTAGTTAGTCTCTGAGTTAGGGGTTTGTGACAATCCTGGCAACAGAGTAACAGTGGGCTTAGAATGGGCTGGGCAGTGAGGATGGATAAGGGGTTATTTCTAAAGACTCATTGGGTGTGGTTTCTGCTTTTTTTCAGAAGAAGCTCTTTCACTTCTTTTCCCATTAATGTCGTATTGAATGAAAACTCAGGTCCCTTTCCTTCAACCTTCACCTCTCTTTCCCCTATGGACATTGAAAACGGCTCAATATGGCAACACATATAATGAATCCCACTCAGTGGTAAAGCAGAGCTGAGGTGGGCTCTCAGCGGTGCCAGCTGAAGAGTCCAGCATTGTTTCATGCACATTTGACTTGCTAGGAGGGGCTCTTGGAGGCCAGTCTTTTCTGCTTCCCTCTTGACTCCGTGTGAGGTGAAGCGGGCCTCTGCTTCCTCCGCCTGGACATCCATTCACTCTCAGGCCCATTGTACCTGGGTGTCGGACAATGGTTCGGCTTCCAGCACGGCAGATGGCCCCTTCTAAAAAGGCCTGGAGTGCTCTGTGGTCACCAGAGGAAGGGGAGATGTGTTGGCTGTTGGCTGCCTGGACAAGGCCACACTTTGCCTCCCTGGCTAGGATGGGTAGTTCAAGATGGCAGGACTGTGAGTGGTGCAGAAGTGCAGTGAAAGAATGAATTGCTCTCAAGGGCATCTGAAAAGCTGCTTGCTTTAAAGAGGATCTGAAGAGGTGGCAGCAGGTTTGCCTTTGTCTTTGGGATTGAGGAGGGGAGTGTTCTCTAGAGAGGGGAAGGTCGCAGAATGGCTCAGATAATGGCTGCGTGGATAGGACCTCACTTTCTGTTTCTCACCTTCACAGACTTTTCAGCTGGACTTGCTCACACAGGCAAAGCAGAGGATCCTGGAAACATTGTCCCCAAAGTGCTACATGATGGGAACTGGAGCAGAATTGGTCTTGTTCTAGGGCACAGTTTGGAGCTGTGTCGTTTGAGGAGGAACTGAGATGCTCCCCTTGCCCACTCCAATGTTCACCTCCCAACCCCGTGGTGGTGGTTAGGCACTGAGGGCAGTTGTTAAAATGCTGCTGTTACCTGGAACAAAATGTGTCTGTTATCTGGCAAGGAGGCCCATTAATCTATCAGCAGCCATCAGTGCCTCCCCATTAAGTAAGTTATTAGGCTGGTAGAAACCAGGGGCCTGAAAGAAGGCTTTAATGAAGCGGCCAGGTGCAATGGCTCATGCCTGTAATCCCAGCGCTTTGGGAGGTTGAAGTGGGTGGATCCCTTGAGGCCAGGAGTTCAAGACCAGCCTGGTCAGCATGGCGAAACCCCATCTCTACTAAAAATACAAAATTTAGCCAGGTGTAGTAGTGTATACCTGTGATCCCAGCTACTTGGGAGGGTGATGTGGGAGGATCACTTGAGCCCAGGAGGCAGAGATTGTAGTGAGCTGAGATTGCACCATTGCACTCCATCCTGGGCCACAGAGCAAGACTGTGCCAAACAAATAAACAAACTTTAATGGGGCACCTGAGTCAGGAGCAAAGACTTGCCTGTGAAGAGGGTGACTCCAGGTGAGACTCAGAGCTGGCGAGCAGGTAACTGTAGGGTAAATGCAGCTGAGAGCAATAACTTAAGCATAGCCTTAGAATGACCCTGTGTGGCAGATGCACCTGAATGTGTGTTCTGAGTTAGGAAATTTAACAGTGGCCAACCCAGAGATTTGTTCCTTGTCCATAAGGAACATCTCAGTCCCCAGCCCATCCAGTGGAACAGGGGCTGAACAGGGGATTGAGTCCCCGCGTTTTGGGTTGACTAAAAATCGCCAGGTGGAGGTTGTTAGGGGGAAGGTGTTAAATGGAAACGCTGTACATAAACTGCATGCTTTTTGCAAGTGACTGGCTTTCCTGCCCAGCCTGCTGCCACTGAACTGTATGTAAGGTGGTTCTTCTGTTCAGCCCACTGTCAGTGGGCTCCCTCCGAAGCTCCCAGCAAAACTCCATTTCTTGTTTGCTGGCTCAGAGCCTCTTCTTTGGCCTCTTAAAATAGGGGTTTGGCATGACACCATTGTGTGCATAGAGGAGGCATGGGGAGGAGAGCAAACAGATCCCAAAGTAAAACTTCATCTACTTCTGAATTTTGCCTAGACCCCACCCAGGTGGCCATAGGCGTGGATTCGCAGTTGCGCTATCTGCATTGGAGCCCATCTGCTGCTTTTCCTTGGACAATGGCTGCCCGTTTAGGGTTGTGACCCAGGAGTCGCTGTGGTTATCAACTGCGAGAGCTCAAACGGACACATTAAAAGCAGCTTTGTTTAGCGTCCTTGACATAACTAACCACATATTAACAACAGAGCCTTGTGGTATAGAGGCTCCTGTTTGTTCAGAATCTTAATAGGTGGGCTTTGTGCACACGGATTTCTAATACTGCTTACCCTGTATTTTAAGTCAAAGAGGGTCTTTGTGTGAAGGATTCTCCACCTCCTTTTCCCTTTCTACAAAGGAGATAAGTGTTTTCTCTCACCTTTCGTGACTTACAAGCAGCTGAATAGCACTTGTGGTGTTTGAATGTCATATAATAGGCATTGTCACCGAGAGAGAAATGTCCTTTTCCGTGTTTCTGAGCACTCCTGTGCTTACTCTCCCTCTTACGTGTGAGCTCTCTCTCCCTCTTTATAAACTGGCTGTGAACAATTCTGTCCCCATGTTATTTTAAAGCTTGTATGTCCTTGGAATGCTGTGTGGGAACTGTTGTTCCCCTGGGAGACCATTTTGTGTCCAGCTCCTTCAGCGGACCCCAGCCAGGCCTCTGCTGAGCATGTGACCATTGGGTAGAGGGCTGCTCTGAGCTGGTTGATGTGATTTAAAAGTAGAGCACATTCTAGAAGAAGTGAACTGTGAAGAAAGGAAGACTCAAGGAAATGCATGCTGCTGCTGGAGATCGTGGTGATGGTGCTTGTGATGTTGGAGGTCTAAAATGCAAGAGGAAACGTTATTCATAGTCAGTCACATCCTGTATAATACGAGAGCCTGGTTCTGTAGGAACATAGGAACATCTGACTCCCTTGTCCATAAGGTTTGTATTTAAGTAGCTTCAGAAATGAAGTTAGTGGCAGTTTGCGCTTAGTTATAGGAATATTCAGTTGCATGCAGCTTATGACTTTGGGTTCCTTATTAACGTCGTAAAGTCAGAAATGGGATGGCTGGAAAGTTAAGAAGTCAGGATCCCTGAGTTTTCTATTTTGGTCAAGTTGTGCAAAAATAATTTTAAATGTTTAAAATGGTGTCTTTGTTCAAAACAGTGCCTGGCTAATAGGCTCAGATATAGCTCTCACCAAAGATCTACTGAAATATTTATACACATTAAAAGTAGAGAAGTAGACAATTAAGGGCCAACGTTTGAAGTAAAGCTATACTGACCATAAAAAAGGACTGCACAGACATTGTCTTGGCCACATGAAAGACAAATGTTGTCTTGGCCACATGAAACAAAGATAATCGGGAAAATGGTAGAAATGTACTTAATACTCTTCCCTTCCCTGTGTCTCTGGAGCTTGACTGTATATAAGTGCCAACCTAAAATGTAGATACTAGGGGAGTTGATATTTTCTCTTCTCCTACTGCTCCCCACACTTCATCATTTTACAACTAGTTGAAGTCAGAGCTGCCTGCCAATAACTTCGTAGGAAACAGAATGAGGAATTGTGGAGGAGGCACATTGTATTTGAAAGACCTTACAGGGAAAGCACTGTAGGGAAATGCAGAGAGCAAGTGTGTTCTAGAGAGAAGTGTGTGCTGGCAATCATGGCATGTCATGTCCTCCATTTCAGAGGTTCAGGAAACTGGACAGGGATTTTATAGAATAATGATTCTTAAAGTGTGGTCCTGGATCAGCAGAATCACCTTGGAACTTGTTAGAAATGCAAAACTCAGAAGTCTGGGTGTAGAGGCCATCAATCTGTAGGTTAACAAGCCTTCCAAGCATTTCTGATGCATCCTAAACGTGAGAACCACTGTAGTGTATGATGCAGTCATAGGGAGTAGGAATTAAATATGAAGTTATACACATTAGCCTGTCCCCTGGCTACAGAAATGGTTGGGACTAGGTTGTCACACACATGTAGAAAGGGACTAATGCAATCGATTCATCATGTCTTTTGACAGACTCTAAGGGCAGATATGGTTCACTTTGTTCAAGGACAAGTAAGTCTTATTAAACTACTGTGAATAAAGGAAGACTCAAGGAAATGCGTACTGCTAAGAATTATCAATGTCAGATCCAGATTTAAAATTCAAAAAATTCTTTGACATTTTCAATAAAGAACAATTCAACATGAATAAAAGCAAAGTCTGCAGGATAAGGTAAAAAGAAAAATGTAGAGAAACGGAAGGATAGAAAAAAAAACCCTAAAATTTTAATAGCGGTACTTAGAAACAAAAGGAGGCAATGGAGAACGCTAAGTGGTACATTGGAAAGTCGTATTGTTTTGAGAGACAAATGTTTAAAAGTCTCTATAAGGATGCAGAAGGAGAAATATGCTCAAAAATATGAGCAAGAAAATGATCGAAGTGGATAACAGGATAACAGAGAATGGAGAACCAGAACATTAGTAATTGGTGCCTTTGAAGTAGAGGACAGAATAAATGGAAAAGAATAAAACCCAAGTGTATAAATATGTGATAAAATTTTTTTTGAACTGAAGAACTGAAATCTACAAGAGGTATCTTTTAAAGGCTGACTATTCCAGATAAAACTAATGAAAAGAGAGCCACACATAGACATCCTGAAAAAAAGGTAAATTTTAATGATAATTTTAAAGTCCTTTGAAAATCACATAGATAAACTAGATTATCTACAAAGAAACAAAAGTACACTTGATTTAGACTTCTTAGCCACATTAAATTTCAGAAAGTAATAGAAAAGGATTTTGAGGGGGAATAGTTGTGATCAAGAATTTACAGCCCAGGCTTGCGGTCTTTGAAATATAAAGGTAACAGAAAAACAGCTTCAAATATACAAGGTTTAGAAAATACATCACATAGATGCATTTTGAAAGATTATTCAAAGGTGTTCTACTGAGGGAGTCTTTAGAGAGCAACATTAAAAGTTCAATAATAGTAAAAGGGAACACAAGGTATTTATTGTGGGCCAGGCACTGTCCTGAGGCACATTAACTGATTTAAACTTCATACAACATTATGAAGTGTGGTCTCCTAATATGCTACCCCCCGCCTTTTTTTTTTTCTTTTTTAAGATGGAGTCTCGCTCTATTGCCCAGGCTGGAGTGCAGTGGCACAATCTCAGCTCACTGCAGCCTCCACCTCCCGGGTTCAAGCAATTCTCCTGCCTCAGCCTCCTGAGTACCTGGGATTACAGGCGCTGCCACTGTGCCTGGCTAATTTTTGTATTTTTAGCAGAGACAGGGTTTCACCATGTTGGCCAGGCTGGTCTTGAATGCCTGACTCAGGTGATCTGCCTGCCTTGGTCTCCCAAAGTGCTGGAATTAAAGGTGTGAGCCACCGCACCTGGCCCTAATATACCCATTTAACAGATGGGGAGCAAAAGGACAGAGAAGTTAAGTAACTTACCTAAGGTTACATGACCAGTATTTGAACTCAGGGAATATGGCATTAGAGTCATTCTCCTAATCATTATTCTCTACCACCTTTCTTTTATAAAAGGCTGGTTGTAACTCCAAAATTAAGGAATAAATTACTTTTTAAATGCATAATTATAAAAGTGAATACAAATGTCTTATTCTTAAAAGACATAAATACAAACATAATACAAAGTAATTGTAATAATCTAGAGTTTAAAACTTGGATAATATAACCAAATACCAAGACAATTATTTTTAGTACTCTCTTAGAATTGTTTTTAGCATTAAAAAAAAAAAAATCACAACCCTTCCTTGGGTCCTAAATTTCTGACCTTAAATATGAGGAGCTCAAAAGATACTTTTCATCTCTGAATCTGACAATTAGGGAAATACACACTTTAGCACACTGTTGAAAAAAACATAGAAGTACCAGATACTAGAAATAAAAACTAGAGAAGTAAATGTGAAATATGTGACAAATATTAGAAAAAAAGACCAAAATGAGAAAACAAAAAGAATAAGACAAAGCAAAAAATGTCAGACCAAATATCTCAGCACAAACAATAAATATAAATATGCTAAACCTACTTATTAAAACATAAAGTGTCTCAGAATGGGTTTTAAAACAAAATATGCTTTGCAAGAGACATCTATAAAAAGTGACAGTATGGCTAAAAATGAGTGAATGGGCAAAGATATATTAGGTGGATGCAAACAAACACAAAAACAAATGATCTTTTGTATTAGAGTGAAAGGCAGAGATCAGAAAGCATAAGAAACTTACTTTCAGGCCGGGCATGGTGGCTCACTCCTGTAATCTTAGCACTTTGGGAGGCCGAGGTGGGTGAATCATTTGAGGTCAGGGGTTTGAGACCAGCCTGGCCAACATGGTGAAACCCCGTCTCTACTAAAAATACAAACATTAGCCGAACGTGGTGGTACATGCCTATAATCCCAGCAAATTGTGAGGTTGAGGCAGGAGAATTGCTTGAACCCCGGAGGCGGAGGTTGCAGTAAGCCAAGATCACACCACTGCACTTCAGCCTGGGTGACAGAGTGAGACTCAGTCTCAGGGGAGGGAAAAAAAGAAAAGAAACTTACTATCAGTGGTGTTTTGGAGCTTGCTCCTGAGAGCCAGTTAGTTGTGTCCATCTTGCCCCAACTCTGAGTGCAATGACCTTATATCAATAACTTGGAAATTTGCCACAGTGGAAGCATTTACACCACAAGGGTTGCAAATGCTGCAAATCAGGGCTTTTCAATTATTTTCTTCAGACCCAGTTTATCAGCAAACCACTTGTTACCGTATAATGATGAACAATAAGATTCACAAAGGAGATATGCATTATATATTTCCATGCATCGTGAACATTGTATTGAAATCTATAAAGTTGGAAATACCATAAATCAGCAGAGAAAAATAGTAATAATCAACTTCAATGTTTCTTCTTTTGACTGAATGAGTCATCAAACAATAAACATATAGAGGATTTGAATTATATAAAGAATTTGGTTGATTTAATAAACATGTTTGTATTGAACAGTGTATGCTATAGCATATGTTCATTCTTTTCCAGCATCCATGCAACCTATATGCCTCAACTGAAAACCTCAACAAACTTTGCAGAGCACACATGGTACAGGGTGTTCTCTGGGACCATAAAGTAATAAAAGTTGAAAGTTTAACTTAAGAAAAAAAAAAACTTGGAAATTTTCTCCAAACAACAAATAACAATTAAATTCCAACCAAACCCAAAATTAAGAAAATAACACAGCCTCCCTTAATAGCTTCTAAATCATATGAGGATATTACGATTTCAATTACATATAATTTAGAAAATAACAAGAACACTGCATATCCAAACACATTGGATGCAACCAAAGCAGTAACAGGATTAAAATTCATTGTCTTAAATGGTTTTAGTATTAAGACTTAATGAAAATAAATGAACTGTATTTTAGCTCAAGAAATTAGAGTTAACAAAATAGTCCCAAAGAAAGCAGGTTGAGGGAATTAATTTTAAATAAAAGAAGAAATTAATAAATTCTCTAACTGTAAAAAAGGAGTTAGTAAACAGTTCCAAAATGCAGGATTTTGAGAAAACCAAATATTTGTTAAGATTTGGAAAATATAATAAAGAAAAAGACACATTAATGTAGGAATCAGGATGAGATATAACTAAACGTGTAGAAAAAATTTAAAAATTTTAAGAAACTACTGGTTAAAATTCTGTGCTAATAATTATAAAAGTTGTGTCAAGATATACCTAAATAAACTAATGACCAAAAAGGTTGGGAAAGTTTTCCAACAGTTGTGTGAAGGGGGAAAAAAAATGCTGAAGATCTTTTTATGTTGATTGTTTTCAAACTGTTGAAGAAGAGATATTTCCTATGCTTTTAAATAACTTCTAACCATGAAGATATTTCAAAAGTTTGGAATTTCATTTCCTGGGTGAACATTATCCTATACCATATCTGACAAAGATAACAACCAAAGTTAACAACTAATTCCTTTGACGTTATACCCATTATGAATATATATGATGAATAGATGCTAAAAGACATATAAGTGATGTATTAGCAAATAAAACCCACCAGTAAGTTAAAAAATACATTATGGCCAAGAATTTTCATTCCGGTTATACAGTAGTTTTTCCATGTTAGAAAATCTCTTAATATAATTAATCACAATAGTTCAGATAAAAAGATACCAAGAAATACTTTGATAAAATTAAGCAACTTGTCCTAAGAAGTGTGTTTTATTTATTTATTTATTTATTTATTTAATTTATTTATTTACTTATTTTTTCTTTTTGAGATGGAGTCTTGCTCTGTCACCCAGGCTGGAGTGCAGTGGCACGATTTCGGTTCACTGCAAGCTCTACCTCCCAGGTTCATGCCATTCTCCTGCCCCAGCCTCCCAAGCAGCTGGGACTACAGGCACCTGCCACCACGCCCAGCTAACTTTTTGTATTTTTAGTAGAGACAGAGTTTCACCATGTTGATCAGGCTGGTCTTGATCTCCTGACGTCGTGATCCGCCTGCCTCGGCCTCCCAAAGTGCTGGGATTACAGGCTTGAGTCACTGTGCCCGGCCATAAGTGTGTTTTCTTCATATGCTGAAGATTCTTTTTTTTTTTTTTGAGATGGAGTCTTGCTTTGTCACCCAGGCTGGAGTGCAGTGGCATGATCTTGGCTCACTGTAACCTCCGCCTCCTGGGTTCAAGCGATTCTCCTGCCTCAGCCTCCCAAGTAGCTGGGATTATAGGCGCCTGCCACCACGCTCAGCTGATTTTTGTATTTTTGGTAGAGACAGAGTTTCACCATGTTGTCCAGGCTGGTCTCGAACACCTGAGCTCAGGTGATCCACCTGCCTCAGCCTCCCAAAGTGCTGGGATTACAGGCAGGAGTCACCGTGCCTGGCCAGATTAATTCTTTTATATCGACATTCAGCATCATAAACAGTGTTGTAACACTTGAGGAAGGCCCTTTAAAGATTACAATGCCTGTTCCCACTTCTATTTTGTAATTGTTCTCTAGTTGTAGAAAAAGCATAAAAGAAGATAAAGAACTAGAGGTATACAACTGGAATGGAGTTGACAACATGATCGTCATATTCATGTCACTTGGCTACAGGACGACATTTCTGAGAATGCATCACTAGGCGATTTCGTCATTATGTGAACACCATGGAGCCCCGGTCCCCAACCTTTTTGGCACCAGGGACTGATTTCAGGGGAGACAATTTTCCCATGGCAGGTGGGAGTGGTGGGAGAGTTGGGGGATGGTTTTGGGATGAAACTGTTCCACCTCAGATCATCAGGCATAGTTAGAGTCTCATAATGAGTGCAAGCTAGATCCCTCGCATGCGCAGTTCACAATCGTGTTCTGCGCTCCTGTGAGACTCTTCTGCCACTGCTGATCTCACAGGAGGTGGAGCTCAGGAGGTAATGCTGGCTCGCTCACTGCTCACCTCCTGCTGTATGGCCCGGTTCCTAACAGGACATGGACTGGTACTACAAACCTGTACAGCATGTTACTGTATTGAAAAGTGTAGGCAGTTGTAACACAATGAAAAGTATTTGCATATCTAAACATAGAAAAAGTACAGTAAAAATACCATATAAGGGATAAAAAAATGGCACACCTGTATAGAACACATTCCATAAATGGAGCTTGCAGGACTAAAGGTTTCTCTGGGTGAGTCAGTGAGTGAATGTTAAGTGAATGTGAAGGCCGAGGACATTACACTACTACAGACTTTAGGCTACACTAAGTTTATTAAAAATATTTTTCTTTCAGTAATCAATTACTCTTAACTTACTGTAACTTTTCAAAACTTTTAAATTTTTTACCTTTTTCTTTTGTAATAACTTAGCTTAAAACACAAACACATTATATGCTATACAATTTTTAAAAATATCTTTATTCTGTAAGCTTTTTCCTGTTTAATTTTTTTTTAACTTTTTAAACTTTTTTGTTAAAAAACTAAGACATGAACACACATATTAGTCTTGCTACACAAAGTCAGGATCACCAATATCACCGTCTTCATTTTGCCCCACTGGAGGGTCTTCAAGGGTAATAGCACTCATGGCACTGTCATCTCCTAGGATCACAATGCCTTCATTTGGAATAGCTTCCCAAGGACCTGCCTGAGGATGTTCTATAGTTAACTTAAAAATATATATGTAAGTAGAAGGAGTACACTTTAAAATAGTGATAAAAAGAATAGGACAGTAAATAAACAAGTAACATAGTTGTTTATTATTTCAAGCATTATGTACCACACATAATTGTATATGCTAGACTTTCATATGACTGGCAGCGCAGTAGTTTTGTTTATACTATCATCACCACAAACACATGAGTATTGGGGTTTTGCTATTACATTAGGACAGCTAAAGGTGATAGGAATTTTTCAGCTCCATCATACTCTTATAGGGCCACTGTTATATATGTGATCCTTTGTTGACTGAAATGTCTTTATGTGGTGTGTGACTATTTTCAGAAGATATGATTATACATCTAAACATACGAACAATAAAATAAAAATATTTTAGAATGAATTATGGGCTTCAGAAGGGTGCCTGTATGTAAAGCAAACAAACTATTTGCTTTCATATCCACTGTAGAATATATAAGAAAACAGAAAAAGTCCTGTCAACAATAGCAGCAAAATTTATAAAATACCTAGCAATAAACTTATTGAAAGAAAACTATAAAGTATTGTTGAAAGGCTTAACCTGAGTGAATGGGTGAAAATAATCAATATTTAAAGATATCAATAGTCTATAGATTTAATCTGATTTCAATTAAAATTTCCAAGGGATTATATTTGAAACATAAAATGATTCTAAAGTTAACTCGATGATTACATATGAAATAATAATTTAGGACTGGGGGAAAACCGAGTAAGACTAGGTTTGCTCTACAAGATATAAATGTATTACAGTGGTTGAATAACTGAAGTAATAATTGGAAGTTTGAATACATGAATGAATGACATCTTAAGTTATTTTGAGAAAAACAAAAGATTGTCTATAAATTGTGTTTTAAAAATTTGATTGCCATGTAGAGAAAAAATTATGTTTTCCCAATTCATTTCATAAACACATTCCCAGGTGGATTAATGGTTTAAAAGTAAAACATGCAAGTATTAGAAGAAAATATATATATATATATATGTATGTTGACATAATCTCTGGTGTGATGAAAGTATCACAGATTAAAAGGCATAAACCATTTACTTTTCTAGTACTTGTTTGGCACTGAGTAGTCTTATAAAGAAAAAAATGCCAGCCTGGCAAACATGGTGAAACCCCATCTCTACTAAAAATACAAAAATTAGGTGTGGTGGTTAGCACCCATAATCCCAGCTACCTGGGAGGCTGAGACATGAGAACTGCTTGAACCCAGGAGGCGGGGGCTGCAGTGAGCCGAGATTGCACCACTGCACTCCAGCCTGGGCTACAGAGTGAGACTCCATCAAAAAAAAAAAAAAGAAAAAAAAATTGTTGGATTTTAAAATTAAATTTACAAAAACTACATTTATTAATTAGCAATATTTATGGTTAATAACAGAAAAACTGATTTAATCTATCTTAAATAGATACTGATTTATTTATCTCAAGCAACATGCAATCTGCAAGTCCGTAGTCAAGCTTGTAGCATTACTCAGGAAATGTGGACTCCCTCCATCCTTCCATTTCCTGTTCAGTGTAGAGCTCTATCCTCCTAGAATTTACCTCATGGTTGCATAATTGTTGCTGTACCCCAGGCTCATATTCATTTTCCAGGCAGAAAGAAGGCATACAGGCAAAATACCTAAGAGGCATGCTAGTTGAGTCTATCCCTTATTTTTAAAAATTCCCAGATTATTTCCCAGCAACTTTCATTAATATCTTTTTGGCTGTAATGTGTTACATGATCACTCCTAGCTGCAAGAGTCTGGGAAAATAGTGCCTTCCATTCTGTATCTTAGAGTGAGACTGGGGTGACAGATTGAGAATGGCTTTTGGATATCCAATCCACGATAAACAAAATTGAAAGACAAGTAAATTCGGAAAAATATTTGTGTCATATAAGACAAGGATAATATCCTTAATAAATAAAGAGCTTCTAGAAATCATTGAAAACAAATCCAGTAAAAAATGATATAAATAAGACATTAATAAGATATAAAATGGACAATTTATGAAATGTTTAGGATCTCCAGTAATCCACCAAATATAAATTAAAACAGATTATCACTTTTTATGTATCAAATTTACTGAGTGACAAACCACTGTAAAAATTCACAGTAGGAGAGTTGGTTTAATAAATTATGGTTCATCTATAAATCAGGAAAACCATGTAGTCATTAAAAGTACATTTTCCTAGATTACATGGAATATGTTTACAATATATTTTTAACATTAATATTTCCATGTGTCAAAATATGAAAAATCATTTTACAAAATAACATAAACCATGAGAGTCCACTAAAAATTAATGGAAGAAAGATGAATATTTAGTGGTTATCTTTGGATGACAGAATTATGGATTGGTCTTTATTTTGTTCTTTTCTACTCATTTTTGTTTTTAAAATATTCTATAATAAATGTGAATTACTTTGGTAATAAAGCCAATAAAATTATTATAATAAGTATGGATTGAAACTGGAACAGAAATAGAGAGCCAGGAAAGCATATGAAATTGAGGCTGATCAGAGTAGGCTTAATTCTGCCTATTCCCGTAATCAAGCGGCTATCTAGTTATGATGTCTGCTTTCTTTTTTTGCATATGCTCTATTTTCCTCTTTCTAAAAAGTGGCTTTTTTTTTCTTTTGTATTCTCTATGTCTTTTCTTACTTCACAACGGTTTTTTTCTTTATGGCTGTTCCATCTCTTCTACTTTATATGTTGCAGCACCTTTGTAATTTTGGTTTGCCATGCATGGTCCTTAACTCTACCTCTTGGCCTTATAGTTTCACCTGCCACAGTGAGCTACATGATTCTTTTCATGTTTCCTCAATTTGAATTCCTGGGAGTGAAAAATCTAGTTAGCCCAGTCAGTCTTTTCACAGCAAGCCATGGTAGAGATAGCTGATAACTTGTGGCTCTGTTGTCCTTAGGTCAGGTATCCACACTGGTTTAATCAACAGAATCTGGGTAGGCAGGAGTGACCATGTGGTGCCAAGCATGGTGACAAGGCATTCCCCTTCAGCAGGGGCTCTGGATAAGGTGCCTGTAGCAGTCACTGCTGTCACTGTGATTGACATATGTAGTACACTTCACCCCTTGCCTGCTCTCATACTTACGCTTATTCTCACATCATTGTTCTATGAAAGATGTTCCTGCCTATTAACAGTTACTTATCAAACATAAAACCAAAAACATCCTCATTCTATTTATATATCTAGAGATTGGGCCATTGCAAAGTCTGCTTGCCAAAACTAAAACAAGAATCTTCATGCAAGAGATTGAAAAAATGAACAAACAGACAAATAAAAATTGATGACATCCAGCGTTAGTTAGGATATGCAGAAACTGCATATCCTTGTATGGTGCCAGTACAAGTGTGAGCTGCTAAGACTTTCTGAAAAATAATCTCAAAGTATCTATTAAAATTACAAAGCTTTATTCTAATCACCCCACTACTAGACTCTATTCTGTAGAAATAAATGTATCAGTATAAAAAATATGTACAAGGATATTTATATAGCATTGTTTTTGATAAAAATCTGGAAACAATCTGAATGTTCGTCAAAAGGGGAATACATTAATACATCGTGATTTATGTGGACTCTTATGAACTTACTAAATAGAATGAATTAGAACTATACTTATATATAGAATGGTTTTCACATATTATGTTAAAAATGCCAGGTATATACAATTATGATAATTTCTTTTAAGAAGGTATCTTTTTGAGCATAGAAAAATATAAAGGGAGGTGGGTCCAAGATTTACTGAATATAACAGAAACAATTCTATCATTGTCAAGTAGTTAACTGATTATATTTGTTTCTTAAATAGATTTTTGTTTTTCTTTGAGTTTATAATTGCTTTTTTTGCATTGTCTGCCTTAATCTTATCTTTACAATTTTTTTTTTTTAACTTCTCAAGCATGATATCAAATATATGGAATTCCTTTTTTATTGTGATTCCTCCCTTCTGGTGTTCTGTTTCCTACTGTCTTATCCAGATGTATTGTTCTCTATGTGCCATAGTTGCTATTCTGGGCTTTACTTCACTTTTCTTTCATACCCAATGTTTTCTAAACCCCACAACTTTCCCTTGTGTTACTCTTTTGTCTTGCTGGAGCACATCCTCAAGTAATTGCCTAGTACAGGGTGTGGGAGATAAACTTTTAGAGTCTTTGCACATCTGAAAATGGCACACTTAGGCAACAGTTTAACTGGGCACTAAATTCAATTTCCCTCAGAATTTTGAAAAGTATTATCTTTTCTATTATTTTCCATCATTTAGTGTTGCTTTTGGAAAATTTGATGCCAGATTTATTCTCATTTCTTTGTAGGCAACTTTTTTTCCCCCTCTCTCTGGAAGCTTCTAGAATCTTCTAATCTTTAGAGATCTGCAAAACTGAGTATCTAACATAAAATTTCTTATTTAGGAAAGGAAGGGAGGTGCCCTTTTCCCATTGTAACTTGTCTGATATGGTGCACAGCATTCATCTGCTTTGTGATCTTTACCTCATTCCTAATCCTGTGAACCAGAGTTGGGGCCAAAGCCACTAAGTTCCCCACAATCCTCATCTAGAGGACTCAAGATCTGGGTCGCTGGAGTCTATCAATGAAAGCCCAGTGTTTATCACTTACCTAGCCTGTGGGGCTTTGTTTCCCTTCACCCTGTCACTGTGCAATATCCACTTCCACTTACCCCAAGTATCCCCTGAGATGCTATTCTGTGTTCCATGAATGCACCTCACTCTCCCCAATTCAGGACTGATTCCAGCTGTAGACAGGCTCTTTCAGTTTCAGGAAAAAAAGAACCACTCAGACTACTGTGGGCAGAGGAAGGTGGGTAGCTCTGAGGATTCTTGTGTGTTAGAACTGAATCTCTGGCCAAAGGACCTCTTGAATGTGTTATTTCCCTGTCATGGGTCACACAGCCTCTCTTTGATAGTGCCTGTGCTGCCTTAGAGCCAGATTGTCTGGATTCGAATCCCAGGCCTACCATGTGCCAGCTATGTGACCTTGGGCAATCTGCTTAATCTCTCTGTGCCTCTGTTTTCGGATGTGTAAAATGGGAATAATAACAGAACTTCATGTTTTTGTTGTGAGGATTAATTGAGTTAATACATGTAACAGATTGAGCACACTGGCTGGCACATCATAAGTGCTCAATAGCAATACCTAACATGCCAGCACATACACAGCACAGCACTCAGCATGGGCCAGATGCTGTTAGAGGTGGAAGAACCAGCCCAAGGTAATACTGCTAGGAAAAGGACAGACTGGGGTTCAGACCTGGGCAGGCTGCTGCCTGGGTTCATGCTCTTGACCACTGCACTCTACAGTTGTTTTGGTTTCTCTACCTCATATTTCCTACCTTCTATCTAACTGTGACTTGTTTTGATCCTTTGTGGTCCTTATTCTACTTCATGGCTTCTCTCTTTATGCATGTTTTCTGCATATGTTTGTTGTCGTCGAATCAGGGGCCCACATGTCTACCCAGCTGGAGCCAGACTGGGGTAGAGAGTTGCTGCTTCAACAGTAACTGTGACTGGGGTACATTCTCTCAGAATTTGCAGAAGCAGCACCACCTGGAGTGGCTTCACTATCAACTGCCTGATTTTTCTTTAATCAAAGAGAGAGAGAGAGTGAGAGACTCAGTTTCTGTTTTGTGTCAGGCCATCCTGTAGCTTATTGGCTGGCATCTGCATTTGTTTGTTGTCCTTGAATCAGGGGCCCACACATCTACCCAGCTGGAGCCAGAGTGGGGTAGAGAGTTGCTACTTCAATAGTAACTGTGACTGGGGTAAATTCTCTCAGAAGGGGCTCTGAGGGCAAGATGGTGCCATGCTTGATGGGGACCATCTTGTACTACAGTAAAGACTCTCGGCATTGCTGTTGTTTCTTCTGAAAATGAGTCTCCTACATTTGTACCTGGTTTTGAATTAGTAAGTAACAAGATGAAGGAAATGGATTTTGTGCATGGAGGAATGCCGATAATGGTCTTTTAAATTTCAGGATGTGGTTGTGATGGAAACTAAATTTTAGGGCAACACCCATACCAGATGAGATTAGTTATTTGCAGAAGCAACACCATGTCTTAATAGACTGGAGATGCCATGATTGTCCAAACTCTCTCACTAAGTATCAGACTGTATTCTCAGAAAGACAGGTTGACATTAGCAATCATTTAAAGTTCATTTAACTTTTCACTCAGTTACTCATTCAACATCTATGGGTCACCCACCAGGTCTAGCAGAGGGTGGAAGATGACCCCGATGACTTGTGCAGGTGAGTCACTAAAAAAGGAGTGAGAAAATAAACACCTGTCTGTTTTTACTGAACCCAGTCAATCCAGGAGATAGAGAAAGAGACAGAGATGGAGGTAGATCTGGATATCAATGTATCTATGTCTGGTAATTATTCTTGGCCATCAATATAATGATTTGTAATTAGTTAGCAAGTAATGTGGTTTCGATGCTATAACTCAACAACGATGTGGCCTTAGATCAGTCCCTTATATTTAAAAAGGAATAATAATTCCTGGGGGATTTTAAAAGAATTAGCGATAATAGATGTCTGGCTTGGTGCCTGAGTGCTATTACTTTTAGGCAGCATTTTCCCTGGAGTGGAAAGTGGCAATTCATCCCATTCCTTTTGCTCTTACTTTATGTTCATTAAGCAACTTTCTGACACATAATTTGCTCCTCTGAGGCAATCATTCCAGGAGAGAGTGTTCTGAATGACCAATGTGAATAATCCTGTAAGATATATCTCCCCTAGTAAATTGATAAATCAATGAACGTATCAGCATTCTGGTTGGCAAATTAGGCTCCTGCTAATTTGGTTACATGAGTAACTTCCACAAGTACAACCTATTCCAAGTGAACAGGTTCAGTCACGTTTTAGGATCCCCACATTTGAGGACTGGAGTGGCAGCTAACACTTGTCAGGTACTGCCAACCCACAGGGCCAAACTCAGCATGCAACCTGCCTGGCTCTGGTACTCCTACCTGAAAAGGGACCATTGTGTTGGCAACACAGGGTCGGGGGCTGAAACAGAGACCCTGGGAGCAGATGCCCAGGTTAGGCCTCTTGCAGTTGACCTGGTTAGAGGTAAAACTGGCCTAAACTAAGGTGGTAGCAAGGGGCATGGAAAGAAGGAAAAGGATACATGCAAAGAAAGTGGGGCAAATTGGAGATAGTTTAGAAGCATAACTTTATAGAGTCTGAGATGATTCAGGTCAACCCTCTCATTTTTTTACCTGTGAAGCATGAAACTTATCAGGTGCCTGTGGTCCCATCCACTGCTCAGAGCCCTGGTGGACACACTGCATTGCAGGCCTCCTGAATGGTTCTATTATAGCATCGAGTGTTTTGATCAAACACATTGCACAATAGCTGTCTCAAGTATGCCCAGGCATGGCTTGAGCTATGGATACATATGCTGAGTGTATTAATCAAGTTTAATAGACCCCAATGTTTGAAACAATGCCTTAAATTTTTTTTTTTTTCAGAAACTGCACAGAAGTGCAGCATTGTACAGCAAATAAAAGTATTGCTACAATGCCTGTAAATCAGAGCTTTAAACTATGTTTCAATTATCCTTCTATTATCCAGCTGGTATTTAAGCGTGTTTATTATTCAAATCAGCAGCGAATGTGCTGCTGTTGTGTAAACAACTGTCAATTGCTGAAACAATGATTAGGAGGCACCATCCCTTTCAGGTGTACTTAGCAGTACTTATACCCCAGCCACTTGTATTTAAATATCATGTAAACACAATGCTTGAGTGACTACTTTCACTCCTGTTCCCAATGCCTCATGCCAATTCTATTACATTAAGAGGGAAATCTATTAAATTTTTCATTTATACACATCCGTACACTGTTTTTACCCATTGTATCATTAAGGCTTGGATTAATATAATAGATATGCTGAGAGATACAGTGTGCATTGAAAAAGCCTGTTCAAAATAAAAGCCAATTTCTCTGCATTATTTGGGGGTGTTGGAAGGCTTTTGAGAAAACAATGCAAAGAAAATGATTTTCTGAATAAAAAGCATGACATGGAGAAAAGAAAAATTTGGCCCCCAGAAAGAGCAATCTTGAACCTTTATTAGCTCCATTACCAATTCAGCACGGAAAAAAGTGGAGAGCCAGAAAATAGGACATTCGTAAAATGAAGCTGTGTTGCTTTTGAAGGTTCTCTGCCATCACCGGTAAGGGGTGTATGTGTGTGTGTATGTGTGTGTTGGGACAGGAGTTTGTGGGTGACGGTTGCTGGGCAGAGCTCGAATTTGCTTCTAGGCTATGCTCCCAGTAAGTTTTTCCTTTTTTTCTTAAGCCTCAATTTCCACATGTAACCCAGGAAGACAACATTTTAAGTACAATAGTTTTGTAAGTGAGGAATCATTATCTGATCAAATGATTGACACCACCAGGGTTTTCATGTTACCTGAGGTGTGTCTTTTGGGGGCTCAATAAATTGTTGTTGATTGGTCTCAGTTGCTAATCGGCAAATGATATCTACTCTGTTTAGCAGGTGGATGCTGGAGAGAAAAGGGTAATGGCAGGATCTTGACTTGAGATTGGAAATTCTAACTCAGCAAATTCATGGGTAGTGACTTGAGTACTTAGTAAAACCTCCCAGGTGGGTTGTAAAAAAGCTGTGCCTCATCCTTGGAGGTGATGTCATGATGTGCAAAATACTACCTTCTAATTGATTTTGAAATACAAATTCCTAGTTCTTTTGAATCCATAATATGTAAGGTAACTATGTAATTTATCACACAATTTGGGACATTTTGGTAGTAAGGTGTATTTAATAATTATGCTGGGACATCAGACGTAAACCAGCACTGTCCTGGGCAAGCCAGTACAGATGATCACCCTGAAATCACGCGGCTAAAGACCAAATCTGGCTAAGACTTAAGGCAAGGAAGGAGAATGAAATACTAGCCCCTTGGGGGTTCTGTCTATACCTGTCTTTTGAGGTTGGTCATTGCTTTATCTTTAAAGAAAGATAGTTGATCCTTTTTTTCTCTTCTAAGAATCCAGAAAGGCAAATAAATTCTATTTTTATAAAACAGTAAGTGGAAATTCATTCGTACATATTAGATAAATTAGTGAATGATTGTTCAATTTTCAAAATAATTATTCCATAATGAAAAGGCTTCCCTGACTCCTAGCCGGCAACCTGTTTTTGTATGGGATTTAATTTCTTGAATCTTTGCCTAGAGTGTATCTGTTGCACAAATGCGAAGTCTTTACACTTCACGTAACTTTAATTTCTTAGCAGCCACTTGGGCTCAGTCAACAGAGTCAAATAATGACTCTTGGAATGTACACATGTAGAATTGAACCAAGAAATGCCAATTCTTAGGTATCAAAGGATAAGCAGTACCTCGATTAATACATTTTATAGTGTTCTCCCCTGCAGCAGACACAAACTTTAATGCTAGCATGTGAAAATCATTTTTGTGTGTTAAATAACCAGTTTTGGTACTGGTGTCCTGTGATTCTTGCAGCCATTTTTATCTCTTTTATTATGTCGATAGATGTATCTCTTTTATTGAAGCACATGCTCTGAAATTTTTTTCATTGAATGAAGATGAATGTCAGTAAGTTTATACATTTATCAAACAGCAAGATATCTGGTCTCTTTCCCATCTGGGCAGACTGATTCTCACAACTCTGTCTCCAGTATCTTTGATTGCCTGTTTTCTAACAACTTCTTGGGTCCTACTTACAATAAGGTGCTAATTCATTTACTTGAGGGCTAATTGCTGAGGGGATGGTGGAATAGCATCATTGTGCCTTTTGATGTAATGCACAGCAGTCAAGGTAGAGGCCTGCTTCAACTGCATGCTCTGTTGTATCCTAAGCCCCAGGCATTACCTGTACCTGTCTTTAAATAAGTTTTCCTCCATTATGTACTTGTGGTAATTCCTGGTACCAATCACCAGATCCTGAGTACTTCCAGTAAGCCCTTCAGTGTCCCCAAATGCCTGACTTCTTTAATCCAAAAGTTAGATCCACTTTCATCTTTGTCATTTAAGCTCATCTGATGGAGGTTAAGTACTCTGTAGTTTGTTTTTGTTGTTGATAAAACACTGATAGAGTTTCCATGGAGGTATACTCTATACTCCCTAACTTAATGTTGTCAAACTCCAGGCAGAGTTTACTGGCCAAATCATAGGCTATAATGGGCTAGTTGTAAAAATAACTCCTTGGTTTTGCAGTTACTGAGCAATATAAATTGTGGCTGACAATTATTCTGTGTCTGTCTCTTTAATGGGGTTTAGTGGCTCTGTGAGTCTGGTTTGACCCTGCACTCATGGTCTCCAGTTCAAGTCCTATTTTCTCTAGGAAACCATTTCACTGTTTGACTCTACCCAGATCCTCCCTGAATTCGTAGGAGCCACAGTTTGTCATGTCCAATTCTTTTACTTAACTGTATTCTGCCATCATTTGATGCTGTTTTCCAGACTTTCCTTATACTATATAAGCCCTTATTTGTGTGGAGTGGGGATGCCTTTTTACTTCTCTGACTGCTTTGGTGCCTATGACAGGGCTGAAGTCATAGGGAATTAATAAACACTAATTGAGCCAATATTGATTGAGTACTTACTGTGCGCAAATATCGGTGCTTAGTACTGGGGGAAGGAAACAAATTCCCTTTCACCAGAGGGGTTTCCAAAATAGGAGAAATCCAAAAGAGAAGTGAGAACAGACACCAGATTTTAAAGTCATGTAGCAGGACTTCAAAGGAATAATATAGAAAATGGAGCTTTGAGATGATACAGCTCAACAACAATCTTGTTGTATAGGATTAGTAAATCTGTTACGAATTTTAAAATGTTGAGGAATTTTTTTTTTTTTTTTTTTTTTAATAGAAATAGGAATGGCTTACTAGCCTGACACAAAGACCAAAAGTTGGGGGCGCTATTCTCCTGAAAGACTATGCAAGCGTGTGGAAGCTGTGTGCCTTTGGGAACCGGCTCTTGGAGGGCAGGGGAGATGGTGCCCCCATGGCCCTGCTCTGGCAAGCCGGGGCTGGCCATCCAGCAGCATTGTGGAGCAGCAGCCTGAGCAGGCACTGACATTTTTGCAGATGGTGTTGATGGTGGGGGTGGGAAGAGGTATCTTGTCAAGCCAACTTGTAAGCATCGCTTTGGAGTTCCCTGAAGCAAGTGGGGAAATGCTGATGTAGGGATGGGATTCCTTCACCCCTCTGCTCTGAATCCTGCAGCAGCCCTTTATTCATTTCAGAAATATGGCCAAAGTCACAATAAGGCCAGTATAATCCAGGCCCCTGGCACCCCTCTGTCTTCACCTACTCTCCCTTCTCCAGTTACACAGACCTCCTTACTTTTCCTCCAATAAGCTAGAGACTGTCCTGCCCATGCCTGGATTTCCTTCTGGTTCATACTTGTTTCTTCAAGCCTTTGTTTAAATGTTACCTTCTCCCAGGAGGTGTCCCTTCACTATTGTCCCTCCCCCCAGCATTCCTGATTCCCCTTCCCTGGCTCTATCATTTTCCAGGCACTTGTCACCTTCTAATATATTATATCATTTACTTGTTTTTATATTCGATCTGTCCACTAACGTAAGCTCCATAAATGGTACAGAGTTTTGCCCATTTGTTCTCTGATAGGTTCCTGCAGCCAGAACACCTCCCGCTATGTGCTTAGTAAGTCTTTATTGAATGACCGAATGAGCATGTGAGGCTTGACAAGATAGTGACAGCATGGCAATAGTCACCTTTTAATGTTACTCTGACTGCATTTGCACTTTTAGATGTTTACGCTTGGGGACATTCATTCACAATTGTAATGAGGCTCTATCTTCATTCCTGATTGATTTTTGAAGGGTCTGTCTTAAGACATCACTTAAAAATTCCCTGTGTCTTTGGAAATAATTTATGGTTTGCAAATCAACATTTAAATGCTCAGATCCTGGCAAGGAACTTCAGAGTGAATATCTTTATTTTTTTTCTTTTCTTTTTTTTTTTTTTTTTTTTGAGACGGAGTCTCGCTCTGTCGCCCAGGCTGGAGTGCAGTGGCCGGATCTCAGCTCACTGCAAGCTCCGCCTCCCGGGTTCACGCCATTCTCCTGCCTCAGCCTCCCGAGTAGCTGGGACTACAGGTGCCCGCCACCTCGCCCGGCTAGTTTTTTTGCATTTTCTAGTAGAGACGGGGTTTCATCGTGTTAGCCAGGATGGTCTCAATCTCCTGACCTTGTGATCCGCCCGTCTCGGCCTCCCAAAATGCTGGGATTACAGGCTTGAGCCACCGCGCCCGGCTGAATATCTTTATTAAAAGAGAAAGCCTTCGGTGACTTGAACAATTGCTGCCTTCACACGAGGAGCCAAATAAATCAACCTTTAGGGAAAAACATTCTTGCCTCAATTTGGGGTCTTTTATAAACTGAGAAGACTCAGCCATTTCTGAGTGGCTGTAATAAGAGTCACACAGCTCTCCCAGCCTGCTACTTAAGAAGCTGTTAATGGCCATCTTATTAGCCCATTAGTAACTGCTTTAGCCTATTAGTCGACATTTAGGTGGTACAAACTGCTGGAGTTCCAGCAGGATTAGGGTTGGTGGACTTCAGTGCTGCGATTCCGTGCTTTGGCAAATTACCTAAGTGGGTACGGGCAGATTTCCTTATATGGCGTTTCCTTGTCATGAGGCACACCTGTGCTTCATTTTCTATCTGGGGTGAAATTTTTATGGCCATCATTTGAGAAGAAGTAGTGTTGTCCTTGTAAACTACAGAGACTCAACTGCCAAAGACCTGACCATTTACCATCTATCTCTAGTTGCCACCCAGTTACTCTGCCAGGACATAGGAATTCGTTCAAAACACTGGTGACAGAGGAGATGTGCCCAAACCTGGAGGGGTGGCCTCTGAGTCAACTGGAAAAAGTCAGCCCACCTTGATTCTTTGATCTGTTTTGTACCTGTGGTAGGAAGAATGACCCTCTCAAAGATGAGCATGTCCTAATCCCTGGAACTTGTAAATATGTTATCTTACATGGCAAAAGAGACTTTATGGGTGAGATCGGTCTGAACTATCCTGGTGTGCCCAATGTCATCACAGGGTTCTTAAATATGGAAGAGGGAGGCAGAAGAGGAGGTCAGAGTGATGCAAAGTGATGAGACCTCCATGCTGTTGCTGACTTTGAAGATGAAGGAGGAGGGCCATGAGCCAAGGAATGTGGTGCCTCTAGAAGTGGGAAGAGCAAGGGAAAGGATTCGTTCCATAGAGCCTCCAGAAAGGAACTCAGTCCTGCTGACCCTTGCTGTTAGCCCATGAGATCCATTTCTGACTTCTGACCTCCAGGGCTACCAGATAATAAATGTGCTGTTTTAAGTACCACATTTGTGCTAATTTGTTATATAAGCAGCAAGAAAAAATTAATATAGTACCCAAGGTGGTCAGGGGACTTTGTGGTAGAACTATTGAAGAAAGAGATAGCACAGTTCCTTCTCTTAAGGGTTTAGGGTGGCAGAAAATAGGCACAAAAAGCAAAGACTCTACAACAATTTTTGGAGAGTACACAAACTTTAGCCTCCCAATCTAATCCCATTCTCAGGGACTGATGGCATTAGCAGGAGAGAAGAAACAAATACAAAAGCAAGCAAACAGACACAAAACCCAAACTTGTCATTTGAGTGCCTGGCATGCACAGCATTTTAACAGAGGAGGATAAATACATTTATACCTGAAATAGCTTGAAACACAAAGATATATGATCAAAAGCAACCATCACAAGAACAAGATAATAACGTACAAAGTGGAGAAGTGGTGCAATGACACAAAGTAATACTGATACGCAGCTTTATCAGTGAATATGTACCATTCTAGCCATCTTAATAGCCATGGGTGGAATAGATTTTGTGATGGAATCTTGCAGTGGAGTGCTCACGTACATTGCCAAGCGCTGTGTCTCCATGTTGCTTATGGTTTGTTGATCGTTCTCAGCCAGCACATCCATTTAATTAGCCCTGTGCTGTTTCAATAGTTTTCTCATTTCCAGTCATTCTTCTGATTCTTTACTGTTCTCAGAATGCCTTTGACATTTCCTGGTTGATTTTGGTCTTAGATTATTTTGACAAATCCTAAAGTGTCTCATTTTAATTTCTTTGTGACTTCTCAGCATTCTTACACCTAATTCACAAACTTAAAATCAAATTTTTAGCCTTTGATTAATAAATAAATGCTGAGGAATGCATATATTCTTCTAAGTAGTCTTTGGCATTGTAGTAAGTTCAAACTGATCATAAGTACCTGACATTGCACATGTAAAAATTCCAATTTTTAAAAAACCTCCAGAGAAGTCTATGTTGTGATCATAATGGGTTGAATGATGGCCCCTAAAATATATGTCCTTGTTCCCCAGAACCTGTGACTATGACCTTATTTGGAAAAAGTCTTTGCAGATGTAATTAAGTTGAAGTTCTCAAGATGAGATCATCCTGGATTATCCAGTGGTTTCTAAATCCAATAACAAGCATCTTCATAAGAGACAGAAAGGAAGACACAGATACAAAGCAGTAGACCATGTGAAGATGGAGGCAGAGGTTATTGTGATGCTGCCACAAGCCAAGGAACACCTGATGCCACCAGAAGCTGGAAGAGGCAAGGAAGGATCCTCCCCTAGAGCCTCTGCAGGGAGCCCTGCCCTGCTGACACCTTGATTTTCAGATTTGGCTTCCAGACTTTAAGAGAATTAATTTGTTCTTTAAAGTTGCTGATGTTATGGTGATTTGTTATGGCAACTACTGCAAACTAAACATCATGAAACATCCAGCACCTATCTGTGACCTGTTAATGTTAGCATTTGTAAATAACTGGACATGGCTTTTTTGAGATCATTGGATCACTGGACCACACTCATCAGCTGGAATGAGTGTATGAAAAACCTCGCCCAGCTGAACCTTTCAAAAATACCCTTCGGTGTTATGCATATATAGATGGTAGATACTGATAAAGGAAATAGTGCTTTTTCACATATGTGTATCCATGTGGGGCCATAGAATGGGGATGAGTTTATTTAGGAAAGGATGATTGTAGGTGAGTTCTGAGTAAGACCTGCACATCTACATCCCAGAAGGAGAAGAAGGAAAGGGATATCCCAGACGACCCATTCATTTTGTAAGAAAATTTAATTACTGGCTCCAGGAAGCATTTTCTCTAAATTTTATATAACAACTGCATTCTCAGCAGATAGAGGGAGGTAGACCTTGGGGCAAGCAAGTGGGAAAAATAACCTATAAAGTGTGTTCACAAAATATGACTGTTATTCCACCCTGGAACTTAATAGAAATCCTTTGACTGTTGTTCTGCAGTCAACAAGACTCATCTAATTGGTGACCATGGTAACAAAATCAGGTCATACGGAGGTTCATGCTGAGATCAAGCATATGTAGATCTCCTAGTTCAAATATACACAAAGATAAGAACCTGTTGGTAAGAGTCCGTAATGTTAGGTTGAGGATGGGCTCTCCCACACCGAGCTTATAAAACTGAGAAAATGGTCATTTGTTTGCAGTAGCCATACGTTTTGCAGAAAAGAAAGAGGTTTTTCAAATTCACTGGGGGGAAAAGATAATTCAGAAATGTGAGACCAGAATGAGTGCATAGATGTTGCTTCATGGATCTGTGTAATTTACTCCCTGGGGTTTGTAGTGTGTCTGACTTATATTTTAGACATAATTAAGTAATCAGCAGTGTACATTGTAAAATGAATGTTTAGGCTGCTTGAGGTTAAATTTTCACAGCCATAGCAGCTGCGTGGTACTAGAGACCACCCCTCCCCACAGCCAAATCCTCTCCCCTGCATACAGTCAGTTATTTAAAATCTGTGAATGGGACTAAAATTATTTCCACAGTCACAATTTTTTCAGCAGATCTAAAGAGCAGCCACATGGTAACCACTGGATACTGGATGACTGCACTTCATGGTAGTGAGCATTGATTGTCAGCTCTGGCTCAGTAGCTGAAGTGACAATAACAATATCAATTGTAGCATAAATAATACTTTTATTTATGTGGGATCTCATATGAACTCCAGAAAAGTCTGTGAGCTAGGAAGTTTCTCCCACACTGCAGATGAGAATACTGAGGTGGTGAGAGGTTACAGTTTTGAAAGATCACATAGCTTCTGCCTTTTAAACGTGGAATAAAGGATTAACATCTTTATCTTGAGCTATGTATGTAAGAGATCCAAACCAATGGTTCTTCCTATTCTCTGTCCAAACTTTGTTCTATTCCATTACCTGTCTCCTTCTTGCTCTTAATGACCCTGCCTCAGGGTATTAGTCCATTTTCACGCTGCTAATAAAGACATGCCTGAGACTGGGTTTATAAAGAGAAGAAGTTTAATGCGTTCATGGTTCCACATGGCTGGGGAGGCCTCACAATCATGGCGGAAGACAAAGGAAGAGCAAAGAGACTTCTTACATGGCGGCAGGCAAAAAGAGAGAATGAGAGGCAAGCAAAAGGGGAAACCCTTATAAAACCATCAGATCTCATGAGACTTATTCACTACCATGAGAACAGTATGGGGGAAACTACCCCCATGGTTCAATTATCTCCCACCAGGTCCCTCCCACAACATGTGGGAATTATGGGAGCTACAATTCAAGATGAGATTTGGGTGGGGACACTGCCAAACTATATCACTCAGTGACCCTTGAAGGGACGCATGGGTGAGAAAGGAACTTAAAAGGGCTTTTTTCTTTCTTTCCTTTTCTTTCCTTTCTCCCTCCTTCCATTCTTCCCTTACCCTCCCTCCTTTCCTTCCTTTCTTCTTTTTATCAGACTTGACCCATACCCACTTTCCATCCCTACCAAACCCGTGAGAAGATAAGGTAAGAAAGAGGACAGGTAGTTGGTGAGGGTTGATTTAGAATGGTTGTCTACTTGAACAAAGTAAGCACAAACCTAGGGATTCATTTAGGTTTACTGGTGGATTTTCGAAAAGATGAGTGTGTGCTCTCTTTCTTAAAACAAAACAAAATATAACAAACATTTATTTATTTTTAAATTGCCAAATAAATAGTTGTTTATTATAAAAAACATTCAAATGTTAGGGACACATAGTAAGAAAAACATAGAAGTCCTACCTCTCCATTCGTACTCCCCAGAGTAAACCATTGTTAGCCATTTGAAGTGTATAGTCTTAGATTTGTTTCTATACTTAGTGTGTTGTATATAATATACGGAATATATGATATGAATACACATTTTTAAAGCAAATTATCTTCATTCTATATGCTCTGTTCTACAATTTTTTTTAACTTAGTGATGTATTTTTTCATATTAGTGCATGTAAATCTACCTCATTATCCTTTAACAACTGAATATTACAGGCATACCTTGGAGATAGTGTGGGTTTGGGTCCAGATCACCACAATAAAGGAAATTACCACAATAAAGCAAGTCACATGAATTTTTTGGTTTCCCAGTACATATAAAAGTTAATGTTTATACTATACTGTGGTCTATTAAGTATGTAATAGCATTATGTCTAAAAATGTACAAACTTTAATTAAAAAATACTTAAAATTGCTAATGATAATCTGAGCCTTCCATGAGCCAATCTTTCTGCTTATAGAAGGTCTTGCCTTGATGCTAATGGCTGCTGACTAGTCAGGATGGTGGTTGCTGATGGTTGGGGTGGCTGTGGCAACTTCGTAAAAAAAGGTAACAAGGAAGTTTGCCACATCCATTGATTCTTCCTTTCACAAAAGATTTCTCTAGCAGGCAACACTGTTAAATAGCATTTTAACCACAGTAGAATGTCTTTCAAAATTGGAGTCAATCCTTTCAAATCCTGCCACTGCTTTATCAACTAAATTTATGTAATATTTTAAATTCTTGTTGTTACTTCAACAATGTTCACACCGTCTTCACCAGGAGTAGATTCCATTTCTGGAAACCATTTTCTTTGCTCATCTGTAATAAGCAACTCCTCATTTATTCAAACTTTATCGTAAAATTTTAGCAATTCAATCACTTCTTCAGGTTCTCTTCTAATTCTAGTTCTCTTGGTATTTCCACCACATCTGCAGTTACTTCCCCACTGATGTTGTGAGTCCCTCAAAGTTATCCATGAAGGTTAGAATCAACTTCTTCCAAACACTTGTTAACGTTGATATTTTGACCTCCTCCTGTGAATCACAAATGTTCTTAATGGCATCTAGAATGATGAATCCTTTCCAGGACGTTTTCAATGTACTTTCCCTGGATTCATCAGAGGAATCACTATCTATGGCAGCCTTACAAAATGTATTTATCAAATAATAAGACTTGAAAGTCAAATGACTTCTTGATACATAGGCTGCAGAACTGATGTTATGTTAGCAGACATGAAAACAACATTAATCTATTTGCACATCTCCATCAGAACTCTTGAGTAACCAGATGTATTGCCAATGAGCAATAATCTTTGAAGAGACTTTCTTTTTTCCTGAGCAGTAGGTCTCAAGAGTGGGCTTAAAATATTCAGTTAGGCCATGCTATAAACAGATGAGCTGTCATCTTGTCTTTGTTGTTCCACTGATAGTGGGCAGGCAGAGTAGATGTAGCATAATTCTTTCTTAAAGGCCCTAGGATTTTTAGAATGATCACTAAGCATTGGCTTCCACTTAAAGTCACCAGCTACATTAACCCCTAACAAGACAGTCAGCCTGTGTTTTGAAATTTTGAAGCCATGTATTAACTTCTCTCTAGCTGTGAAAGTTCTAGATAGCATCTTCTTCCAATAGAAGGCTGTCTCATGTACATTGAAAATCTTTGGTTGAGTGTAGCCACCTTCATCAATGATCTTAGCTAGATCTCCCGGATAACTTGCCACATCTTCTAACAACAGCACTTGCTGCTTTACCTTGCACTTTTATGTTATGGAGATGGCTGCTAGCTTCCAACTTTTCTTCTGGAGCTCCCTCACTTCTCTCAGCCTTCAAAGAATTGAAGACAGTAGGACCTTTTTCTGGATCAAGCTTTGACTTAAGAGAATATTTTGGCTTGTGTGCTCTATCCAGACCATTAAAACTTTCTCTGTATAAGCAAGTTGGCTATTTTGCTTTCTTATCATTGGTGTGTTTACTGGAATAGCACTTTAAATTTCCTTAAAGAATTATTCTTTTCATTCACAACTGGGCTAGTAGTTTGGTGAAAGAAACCTAGCTTTCAGTCTAGCTCAGCGTTTGACATGCCTTCCTCACTAAGCTTAATCATTTCTAGTTTTTGCTTTAAAGTGAGAGATACACAATTCTTCCTTTCACTTGAACAATTACAGGCCATTGTAGGGATATTAATTGGCCTAATTTCAATATTGTTGTGTTTAGGAAAGGGAGAATCCCAAGGAAAGGGAGAGAGATGGGGGAGCAGCTGGTCAGTGGAGTGGTCAGAACACACACAACTTTTATGGATTAAGTTCACCGTCTTATATGGGCACGGTTTGTGGTGCTGTAAAGCAATTACATTAGTAACATCAAAGATCACTGACCACAGTTCACCATAACAGCAATAATAATGAAAAAATTAAAAATATTAGAATTACCAAAACATGACACAGAGACATGGAATGAGCACAGGCTGCTGAGAAAATGGCACCAAGAGAGTTTCTTGACACAGGATTGACACAGACCTTCACTTTCTAAAAAACACAATGTCTGCAAAATGCAGTAAAATAAAATGGAGTATGCCTATAATACACAATCCACAGGGTTGTTCTAAAAATTAAATCAGGTAATGCACAGAAAATCTTAGCACTGTGAACACAGGCTCAGTGAATGTTTGCTGCTAATGTTGTTGTTGTTGTCATTGTTATCCTTATGACCATTATTTTTTATTATTAGTTTCAAAGTTTAGTGGGGGTTACAGAAATTAATCAAATATAGGCACAGAAAGTGTAATTCAAACTGCTGTAAGTGGTAAGTAAGAAGCACCATTAGCAGAAGTTACTTATAGTACTTGAGAGTGAAAACCTGCAACCCAATCTAATCCGGGGATTGGAAGGGGCTTCACTGAGGAAAGAGCCTTGGTTGGAGCTGAGAACCAAGAGCTGCTCCTCAGGCATTCACCAGGGAACAGGGGTAAGACTGAGCAAGGCACACACATGTTGCAGGCAGAGGAGACTGCTTGTCTAACACCCCTCAGACAAGTACAAAGTCACGGCAGGAGGCTGATCTCCCTAAAGATTGTTGGTGACTCCCAAAGAGCGTAGGACAGAAAGAGGAAGCCTGGGGAGGCAGAAAAAGGGGCAGTATGGTCCTATTATGTCAGAATGAGGTTGAGAAAAGACTTGGGAGAACCAGCTTTTCTGCCCACAGCAGGTTCATGGCTGCCGGAGACGCCCAACGAAGCTCCACCATGATCTGGAACTCACAAGCCAGTTGAGTGCCAGCAGAGCCCAGGCATGCTGCCAGACCTGAGAATAAAATAGCATTGTGCATTTCCTTCCCTGCTCCTCACCATCACCCAGAAAGCAGAGGCCCTGTCCTACCCAAGGCCAGGCAGCTCTGTGGTGCTGTCTGACAAGGTCACGTGGATCTCATCAGCCAGGTCTCCTACTCTCCCCAGAAGGAGCAGCCAGCCCCAGTCCCAGCCCAGGGGCCTGAGCCTCTGGCTCAGCAGATCGACTAACTTCACTTCTGAGAGAAGAACTCTGAACTGAGAAACAACACTTGAGACTTTCCTTCCAAGCTTCATCTAAAGCCCTTGGAGACCCTTCTTCTGTCATTGAGGACCTATCTCTCCAGTGGGGAAAGTATGGGCTTCAGAGTCTCAAAAACCAAAGTACATATCCTGTCTCTGCCGCTTACTATAAAGGCTCAGAATGCTGAGACTCAGTCTTCTCGTCTGTAGAATGGAGTTAATACCACCTACTCACAGGACTATCCCACGATGATGAAAGAGATCACGTGTGCAGAGCACTTCATGCAGTGCCTACCACTTGCACCTGATGGCTGCTCCTATGAAGCAGAGCTATTCCTATAAAGTTGTTTGATCTACACATGGCAAGAGCTAATCACCTTGGAAAGGTAGAGCTAACAACCCCCCACTTTGAGCCTCTCACAATTCTCACTAAATTTTCTCCTACATTACCAGCAGTGCGGTCTTGGGTAAGTTACTTAAACCACTTTTTGCCTTTTCTCATTTGCAAAATGTGGATAACAAATCCTATCCTATAGAGTTGTTAGGAAGAGTAAATGGCTTAACATAGGTAAATTGCCTGACACCCAGTAAATGTTATGATGATAATGATGATTTTAACCTGAGCTATAAAGAGATTCCTCTGGCTGCTATGAGGGCAAAGTGGAAATAGAGAAGCTACTTAGAAGTGTATTGTAATAAACCAGGCAAAAGCTGGTGGCTTTAATCAGGATGGGAACACTGTAGGTGGAGAGAAGCACTTGGATTCTGGGTATGTTTTGAAGGTAGAGAGACAGTATTTATTGAAATATCAGCTGTGGGGGTGTAAGAGAAAGAGAGGAATTAAGAATGACCCCAAAGTGCAAGGCTTAGCAATCAGAAGGGTGGAGTTGCCATTTACTGACTAAGGTAAAGCAGGGTTAGGGAGGAAATCAGGAGTTTTGATGTTATGTGCAATTAGATGTTCAATTAGTGATATCAAGTAGGCGGCTGTATGTAAAAGTCTGGAGTTTAAAGAGAGGTACCAGCTGGGGTTATAATACATTTGTATTTAAAGCCAGGAAACTTAGATAATCTTATCAGAGACTGGGATGGATAAAGAGAAAAAGTCCCAAAGTAGCCTTCAGACTCTGCCATACTTGGAAGTCAGAAGGTGAAGAGAAATCCACCAAGAAAACAAAAATGAAGTAGCCACACGGTAGGAGGAGAATAGGGAGAAAACATTGTCTCAGGTTACAAGTAAAGCAAGGGTTTCACGGCAAAAGAAGTGGTTATGATTGTCAGCTCTGGCAAATGCAGGGCTGATGCCTGAGGACGATAAGGACTGAGGACTGACGCTGCCCTTGGACAACGTGAGGGGGCACTGGTTTCTTTGAAAGGGTTTTCTTCAGTAGAGTGATGGGGGGAAGTCTGAGTAGATTGGGTCCAAGAGACAGCAAGAGGACAGAAAGTGGAAATAGTGAGTATAAATGACTTATTTAAAGAATTGTGCTGCTGATAGGGAAGAAAGGGTGGGGCTATTCTGAAGGGAGATGTGGGGTCCAGGGAGGGTCTTTGTTGATTTTTTAAAAATGGGAGATAATATGGCATGCTTGATTGCTGGCAAAAATAGTCCAGTAGAGCGAGAAAACTGCAGGAGAACAAAAGGATAATTCCAGGAGTGATGACCTAAAATAAGGAAGAGAGGAAGGCACAGATTACTTGGGGGAAACGCAGGTAGATGGAAAGGTGTGATAAACTGAATGTTTACATATTCTCTTCCATTCGCAGTATTTTGTCAGTGAACCAAGTTGATCACCAGAGAGTCCAGAGGGTTGTTGGAAAGTGGACAGATTTGAGCACATGTGATATTGTTGGTTGGGAGCGAGAGAGTGTGCTGGATGAAGGAAGTGTAGTAGACAGGATTGCTGGGCATACTGAGGGCCCACTTGAACTTGATTAATTAAGAACTTAGAGTAAAGCAGTCAGCATGGTTGATGTTTCACCCCAACTAGGTTCAGCTGTCTGGGTGAAGCATAGGAGGGGAGGAGAATTGAATTTAACTGGGGCTGGAATTTTGCCCAGCAAGCATAGCGGAGGGAGATTGGGTGTGAAAAATGAAGGTATGTGTGCTCAAAGAATAAAATCTGTTGGAAAGAATGATAGCTTAGAAATCATTCTGACACAGCGATCCAAAATCAGGGTTTCAGTCCTGATTCTACCATTAAAACTGTGTGAACAAAAGTCCTCTGCTCCCTGAGCCTCCATTTCCCCATCTATAAAGTGGGGATTGTAATCTACCTCATAGGACAGTTAGGGGGACAGGATGGACGTAAAGGCAATTTATGAAATTGAGGCAAAAGCTTTATTTGGAAATACTTTTATTAGCCTAATTTGTGTTACTGTTTGTTCTTAAGAATAATAAAAATTGCATTTCTTTAAAACAATGATCCAGATTTAAAAATATTTCTTTAATTTAGACTAGCAACCTTTCCACAATTGTATGACATCCTGAGGTTTTCTGGTACTGAGCCAATTCATTGGATGGCTTAATCGACATCTGTTCACAGCCTCACCCCATTTGTCAGAAAAAGATTCCTTGGGCAAGTCATTGGAGAAAGAGTGGAAGGTGCTATAAATATGAATAAGACTTGGTCCCAAAATTTGAGCAGCTCAAAACCAAATGAATATTTGGAAAGTCTGCATTTGTAAAGCTCGTAGACGTCTGGAATAGCATCTCTTTAACTTGCTTTGCCTGGTGACTACCTGTGCACAACGCAGAGTAGGGTTAAGAGATGGGTCAGGCACTGCTCCTGTGGAAACGTTACAGTTAGTAGTGTTTTTCGGTTTATAAATCATTTTAAATTCTGGTCTTGTTTGATCTTTGCAATTATCTGCAAGTATATAGAACAGAGAGGTTTAACCTGCTTTATAGAACAAGGAAACTGAGGCTTGGCTAGAACCCCAGAGTCAGTAACAGTTACAGTGACAGGGTATGCTTCCCAGACCTACTGTCTTTCCATGATCTCATGGGATTTGTGATCACAATGAGACCAGAACCCAGACTTCAGTCCTACAACCATTGGGTGGGTAGCGTCATACTAAGGAAGCTTATATGCTATTGGAGAATATGGAGAGTGCTCCAAAGAAACTGAACACAATTCCCAGAACATTCCCATTCTGCAAATCTTCAGACACTTTTGATGTTTTCATTTTTTAGCTTTTCTTTTTTAAAAATTTTAACTGACACATTGTAATTGTACATACAATTGACTGACCCCCCACACAGTCGAAAATCTGCATATAACTTTTGACTTCCCAAAAACTTAATTAGTAATAGCCTACTATTGACTAGGAGCCTTACCAATAATAGAAATAGATGATTAACATATATTTTGTATGTTATATACTGTGCTTTTATAATAAAGTAAGCTAAAGGAAAGAAAATGTTAAGAAAACCATAAGGAAAAATATATTTATTATTTATTAAGTGACAACGATTCATCATAAAGGCCTTCATCCTGTTGTCATTCCACTGAGTAGGTGGAGGAGGAGGAGGAAGAAGAGGGTAGGTCTTGCTGTCTCAGGGCAGAGGCAAAAGAAAATCCGAGTATAAGTGGACCCACACAGTTCAAAGCTGTTGTACTAGTCTGTTCTCACACTGCTAATAAAGACGTGCCTGAGACTGGGTAATTTATAAAGGAAAGAGATTTAATTGACTCACAGTTCAGCGTGACTGCAGAGGCTTCAGGAAATTTACAATCATGGTGGAAGAAGAAGCAAACACGTCCTTTTTCATATGGCAGCAGCAGGAAGTGCTGAGCAAAGGGGAGAAAAGCCCCTTATAAAACCATCAGATCTCGTGAGTACTCAGTCACTATCAGGAGAACAGCATGGAGGTAACTGCCCCCATGATTTCATTACCTCCCATGGCTCCCTCCCACGACACATGGGGATTATGGGAACCACAATTCAAGATGAGACTTGGGTGGGAACACAGCCAAACCATATCAGCTGTGTTGTTCAATGGTCAACTGTATTCATGGGAGTACGATTTGATTTTTTGGTACAATGTGCTCTTGACATTGGGAAAAAAGAGTAGAAAGAGCACTGGCCCCAAATTGTGAAATATGGGTCCTCATTCTGCTCCTTCCACTCTCTGTGGCTTTCTCCTCTTTTCATGCCTTAGTAGCAGCATTGGTAGTATGAAGATGTTGATTTAATGTCGTCTCAGATCCTGCCAGTCCTGACTTCTGTGGTTCATCTAGGCCTGCTCCCCTACCCTTGGACAGGGTTTCACCCTGCATCCTGCAAGCAGCCTCATGATTGAGAGGCCAGAGCAACAAATAAACCACAGTGGGTCTGGTTTACTGAAGTGTTGAAGGAGAAATGTTTGGGTGCTGTTATCCATGAGCACTTCAGAAGTCCCCTGGAAAATACCCTGGTGACTTCTGATTCAGGGTAGGAATCAGGTAGGAATTTAATTAAAGCATTCATTCATTCATTCATTCACTCATTCAAGTGATATACAGAAAAGTTTTGCCTATGGGCTAGACATTAGGAACTAAACATTGGAACCTCATCCATGAGCAAAATCAGGCACAATTTTTGCCTTTCTCGAGCTTATGATCCACTGGAAGAGACAGACATGAATCAATTAATAACACAAAGAGTATAAAGTTACAACTGTAATAAGTGCCGTAAATGGGAAGTGCACAGTACTTTAAGAAAATATAATGGGGAAGGGGGTTTGACTTAGTTAGGGGATCATGGGAGAGCTAACAAGGCAAAGAAGGAAGAAGAATGTTTCAAATGAGAAGTTTGTGGAGTGTGGAGCCTCCATGGTAGTAGGGAATGGGATGAATTCATGGTCTATGAACAGCCAGAGTACAGGAATTGCTGAGAGCAAGGGGAGCATGATGCAGGATGGGACTGAGATGGAGGAGCCAGACCAACAGTACTTTAAAAAATGTTTTTAATATGTGCGTTTTTTAACCTGGCAATTTCAGCTCGAAGAAGTGATCCTTGTACAAGTCTTCAAAGTCATACACATACACACAGAAACACATACAAAGATGTTTATTCAAGCATGAAAATTTGGAACTTTTATTCCCATTTCACAGATAGGGAAACTGAACTTGCATAACTTATTCTGGTTCACCCAGCTACTCAGTGGGGTTGCCAGGCTCTGGATGCAGGCATCTTGACTCCAGGGCTTACTTTAAGCTTCATGAGAGTCAGGACTGTGTGTGTTTTAGCTCACCATTGATCCCTGGCATGAGACCCACAGTAGGAATATACTAAATGTTTTGTGAATTGAATTGATTCCTGGTAGGCCAATTTCTCCTCTGGGTCTCCTGTGGAACTGAAAGTTAGATTTTGCTTGAGACTGGGAGATTCATCCCATGTATTCTATTTTAGCACCTTCTGTACACCTTAGAGCTTTGGGGCCCCACATTCTATTGCAAGTCCTGAGCATCCAGGAACAGCCCCTAAAAGAATTTTCCTCCACTTCTAAGACTAGCTCTTTCATTTTCATCTCTTGGCCCATCCCACATCTCTTTTTCCATCACCCCTACCTTAGGAAGCAAGCAGGATTTTGCCTGTGCATTTCCTTCCAGTATTTTGCTGCTGCTGCTTTTCTTCTTCACCTATGTCATCCAATACTTAGGGCAGTTACTCAGGGAAATGCCTTGGGCACCTCTGGCATACCTGAATTTTCTCTCAGGCTTTCAGGTATAGACGTAAGATCCTGTTGCTATATATGACATTCCAGCTTCCAGGTCTGTCACCAACTACGTCACTTAACCTTCAAATGCAATGGGCCTCCACTAATGTAGCTCTAGTAGAGTCAGAACAGCTAACCAAATAGAGTTCTCATGGCTTTTCATGTTTCTGATGCAGACAAGGCTCTCAGCATTAATAAATGCATCCACAAGCATGGCCTCTTCCTGGAATGCATATGGTCCTACTTTCACAAGGGCCTTATAGCAGGAGGCGGACCTGACTCTTGAAGCTGGCACATGAGTGCTGGCCCAACATGGAGGGCAGAGATCCATTAACGTCATGTTGCCCCAGATCTGCTTGCTTGTGGCTTGCTTGGAGCCTCCATCTGTTTAATTTGAGCTCCTTTCTGCCTCCTGACCTGAGAGCCTGAAAGGCAGGACAAGGCATGCCTCGTGTCACCCTCACTCTGCTCAGTCCTGCCACTGATGCTTTGCAGACACAGCAGAATAATGAACAAGAGAATGTCAAGAGCTTTGGGGAGGAATGTCTTGTGTATACAGATTGGACATTTAGATCATGAGAATTCACTATATATGTTGCTTGCTAATTGTTATTTTTTTGAGGCAGCTGTTATGGAGGACTTGGAATGAAGGAATAGGAAGACATTGCTGAGCTGAGGTGGGGATGGAATTCAGAGCCGAGCCATTATTGGAATGAGGCATTGACATGGTAATGCAGAGATTGAGGGGTGCCTTTTAGAAAGGGAACCCTAGTTCCCTCCTCTCCTGTTTGCATCTCTTTCTCTTCCTGTCACCCGCTGCCAAGCCCCTGCCGCAACTGTTCTTGAAATTTCTTCTGCTATTTAGTCCCATGACCTATTCCTGGACTGATACCTGTAGTATATTTTGGCCCCTGAAACACCTTTCCTATTTGGAATGCAGAAGGAAGACAGGACAGGAGAGGAAGCTTTAATGTGACAAGCACCTACTCTGTGTCAGGCACCACCCCAGGCACTTCGCTTGTGTTGTCCAATTTCATTCTTGTAACAATCCAAGGAGACAGGTGTGGTTACCCCCATTTTTAAAGATGAAGAGCCTACGGCTTGGGTAATGTCAGTAACTTGCTCAAGGTCAGTGGGTCAATAAATGGAGCTCAGCGACATAACCACTTCTGCCTGACTGTGAGCTAATCTCTTGTCCTTGCTAGAAAGCAGCAATTCTCCGGGACAGCTGGACGAGCGAGAAAGCAGAAGCCTCCTGATGACTTAGACATATCAGAGTTTAAAACATTTTGGGCTACCAGTGGAAAGAAGTTTCCTAAACTCAGCATGGCCTTCTCTTTTCCTCTTTTCTCTGGCTTGGAGATAAGGCTGTGTATGTATTGAATTGTACCTGTGCTGCAGTTTCCCAGCTGGGCACCTTCCCCTGAGTGGGCACAGACTAACATTAGAGGACAAAGAGCCACTGAGCAATTCCAGTGCTGGACCTAGGTATGGTTCTGAAACTCACTGACCAAATCTCCCTAAGTTCTATCTGTCCCCACAAGGAAACCCAAAGAGGCTGGTGCTTGGAGACTGTCATCTCCCGCTACCCTCGTTCCCAGCTCGAGTATGCTTTTCTTGGCACTGGAGAGTCAACAGGTGTGAACAAGTGTACAGAGACCTGGCATGCCAGGGCTGGCAGTGCTTATGGCCTTCACTCACAAGAGATGGCAATTGCCACCTTCTGTAGGCTGCCCATCAAAACACATTGTTGCCTGGCACCTCCATAGGCTCCAACCAACTTGGAGCGGGCACCAAGCCATCCCAGCAGATGGGCAGAAGGGGTGGGGAGCGGCCAAGGCAGCCCCATCCTGAAGGTGCATAAAGTGATGGTGGGGAGGGTTTGATTTCCAACTGCGGATGCATTAGGATAACTCTCTCCGTCTTAGATTTATAGGTCAGGAGTTAAGGGGGAGGGGGGAGTGGAGGGGGGCTTACGGTTTAGCCCACACCCAGCTGGCTGGGTTGGTTTTCTGGAGAAAAAAAAAAAAAGTCCCTTGGAACCCATTGGAATATTGTGGCTTTGACTTTCAGGGCCTTAAAAGTAATTTGGGAAATCAGGGAACAACACTGAAGATAGTAGGAGATAAAGAAGGACAAGAAAGGATCCTAAAAAGGTTTCTGCTTACTATGAACCCTCTTCCTCCCAATTCTCCACTGCACCCCAGCTATGCTAACAGTAGACTAACAGAATCCTCCCTGCCACCAGGCCATGAGAGCCTGGCTGGAGCCCTTGCCATGGGTGGTTGGTAACACAAGTGAGCCGTTATCTCAGATCTAGGAGCAGGCTCTTTGCAGGCCTTCAGAGGGGGATGTACAGTATCCTATTGCCCAAGCAACTGCATCATGGATTTGGGAACTCGAGGGGGTGATTGTCAGCATGTGCCCATGTCTCGAAAGAATCACCTAGGCCTGGCCTACAGAGACTGTGGGGAAGGCTGTTGAGGTGGGCAACAGCCATGCAAAGGTTCCAAGAGAGGAAAGTGTGTCCCTGGAGCAGCTTATAGGCCATCTGGGGAGAGCAGAGGGAGAGTGAAAGGAAGTGGCAGAAAGTGAGGCCCAAACGGTGTTAACACAGGACCCCGATGCTGCCTAGGGAAGTTCAGTCCTCACTTGCAGGCAGTGGGAGCTGTGGAAGGTTTTTGAGGACAGAGTGCTTCGATCAGAGCTCTCCCCGAGAAATTTGGAAAAGGCGGCAACATGCAGGAAGAGCCAGAACCTGACAGAAGAGTCAGTGTCCAGGGGCTGCCATGATGGCGCACGCCAGACTGAGGCCAGCGGCAATGGAAATGGAAAGAAAAGGTGAGTGGGAAGTCCTTCGCTAGGATGCACTGATGACAGGCTGAGAACTTGGACAGAGGGAGGAGCAAAAGAAGACTTTTGAGGAACTGAGAGAAGAATGGTGCCCATTAACAGAGAAACGAGAATCAGGAGGTTCTAGCTTGATGGAAGGTCTGTCATGTGGGTCGCAGGAATCAATATGGTACATATTATTTTGTACCATTTGTGGGCTCTTGTGATCCAGGCCATTCCTGTCTCTCTGGAAGGAACGTGGATAACTGTAACTTTCTGTAGCGATTTATTATTCTCACAAGGAAACTAACGTTCCTGGTAAATGAGAACACACAGAACTCTCCCAGGCCTGAGCTTCAGCTGCCCCATTGTATTTCTGTCGAAAGTACACTCTTCACTTTCATACAAGGTTTTTTGGACTACCCTCACTTGAAAGCCAGCCTCTCGTTTCCCTGAAACGTTCTCTCCACTTCCACACGTTGCTATGATCTTTTGGTTATCATGTTGAATAATTTACAGTCTCTGCCAGTCTGAAATTACATGTGGGGCTGCTCTGTTTGTGGCCTACCCGGCAATTAGCTACACACCATTTTATCACTGCAATTACACTGCAAAGGGAGAAAACAGTCCAGCCATTTGTCCCAGGGGAAGCTGAGGAATAACAAAGCCTCAACACTGTGTGCCTAGAGGGGGCCAGTCGGTCAAGGAAGGGACCTGGAGTGGCACTGAAGGTCTCATCCAGGCAGACTCCTTCCGTGTTCTGTGACTTGCCCACCTTTTTCAGATACGTTCTTTGGTGACCACAGAATCTTTATAATATCTCCTTCCAGGATAGCAAATAGGTTTCATTTCTTGCATAACGTCTGAAAAACTGACAGTGGCTGCCTGGTGTATTGTCTTGGAAAAGAATTTTAAGCTTGTGACTGGACTCAGTGGAAGACAGTGCTGTGATCAATTAGTGATGTCTGTCACAGACAGAGAATGGGAAAGGAGTGATTGCTGTGTATCTGAAGTCTCTTATCCAGGTCAAGCCTGACTTTTAAAAGATGTGAAATTTAAGGCCTAGAAAAACATAGAGCCTTATTGAAGATTATAAAAGCTAACATGAATGTTTAGTATATGCTAGGGAGTATTCTAAACACTTCCTATATAGTAACTCATTTAATCCTTACAACACCCGCTTGGTGTTCACCCTCCTTTTATAGATGAGGAAATAGCCACAGAGAGGTTACCAGGCTTCCTAAAGATAGAGTAGAAAAAGGAGCGAGTTTTCAAATCCAGATCGTCTGAGTTAACCTGCATCCTTCAACCGCTGCTCTTCTGCCTGTGTGCAAACCACACAGCTCCTTAGCAGTGGGGCCCAGGACTCAGGTCTCCTGATTTCTAACCCAGAGTTCTTTCCTCCCATGGAAATATGAACTGATATGCTTCCCAATGCTCAAAACTTGGGAGAAAAATAAAAAATAGCATTAAGAGATGAACAATTTATTATTTAGGGTATGACTGGCACTGTGCTAGGAATTGAGCAGTCAAAAATAAGTATTATTCACTGTCCTTAAGAAGCTCTTACTTCAGAATAGAAAAGGCTCTTCTGAAGTCCCACTTCATGCATAAAGTCTTTGCCTGCTACAGCTACCCTGATTTCAGAGCCTGCTGGTAACATTCTCCTCCTCCATGCTCTCAGCGTCACTACCACTTCCTTCCCCCCAATCATGGTTAATCCTACGATTAAGTTCACACTGAGGACATACTATATCAACACTGAAAAGAGTTCTAAGGTACCCTACATCCTACTGACACCGCAAACTGTCTAGTGGTTTGACATCACGGGGATTTGTGCATTTTGCATTAAGAAAGCTGATCAGCTTAGGTCAAGCAGGCTCCATATGGAGGTTCATTTTATTAATTCCTCTTTAGACATTGGGCCCATGGCTGTGTTATCAGTTAATTTATTTATACCACATCTCTTTTCAGGAAGAATCTGAAGTGGCCATATACAATAAGGTGGGTGGAACAGAATAAAACTAGAAAAATCTTGGCTGAGACAAAGAGAAGGCAAATATTGCCAACCACACAGGTTAAAACAGTTGTGATGCAGCAATAGGTTTGGCGTTGAGCTTCCAAGTGGCCAGAAGAGAATGGAAAGCAGAGTAATACAGCTTTCATTCTTGGAAAGGAGAAAGCGTAATAACACTGCAGAGCCCCCCACCTCATCTAAGTCTAGAGACATGTATTCATCACACCTGCCTGGGGCCCTGGAAGTCCCTCAGTCTGATATCCTCTGTGGCTTGTCTTCAGCATAGTATCTTTGCAGATTGCCTCCCTCTGACCCTTACCCCACTGGAGTTTTTCTCTTAATAAAACAGGTAATCCCCAGGGTATATAGGATTCAGGGTATGTAGATCTGTGGCTTGGCAATGTCTTTGAGGAGCCGGGTTCTTCCCATCTTTCTGCTCTGCCATTCTTAGAGCTGGCTTTCTCCTGACCTGGTCAGGAAAGGGCTGCAACAGCTCCAGGCAACCACTGACAACAATGCCCAGGGAAACCAGAGAGACCATCTCTTCCTGTGGCTCTCTTTTAGGCATGAGGAGTCCCCCTGTGTGTCACTGGCTAGGATCAGGTCACATGCTTATTCCTGAACCAATCACTGTGGAATAGGATTGCCCTTAGACCAATCTGAGAGCTGGGGGCGGGGTGATAAGAGGCTCCTGGCTGCCTGAGTTTACCAAGCGAGGACAAAGCTGAGATTCTTTCGGCCTGGAAGAGGAGGGAAATGGATGCCGAAAAGGCAGCCAATAGTGTTCCCTTCACTTGTCAACTACTAGAAACACTTTTTTTTTTTTTTTTTTTTTCCTCCAGTCTGTGTTTTAGGAGGCATCTGCTAGAGGCATATGTAAGATGAAGCCAAAGAATCTGGCAGATAGTTCTGGACGTTCCTATCAAGTTCAGGGTTATCAAAAATGATACAAAGTGTTTCGGCCCTTCAAGTCTGTTTATGCTACATAAAACGGAGTAAATGATCCAAAGCGGGTGGAGGATGATTTTAAAGGGAAAAGCCTAAAATAACAGCTCCCCTTTGAAGGTTATGTTACATAATACCTTCTGGGGGCTCAGTGTTATTCTAGGCACTGGAGCTGCAGTGGAGAAAAAGATAGTGGCCCTTCTATTACGGAATTTATGTATTGGGCAATCAGCAAATAAGTAAATGAGCAAAACAATTTCAAAGCATGCTAATGAATATAAACGGCATGAGGACAGAGGTCTTCGGTCTGTGGTGCATGGTTTCCAGTGCCTAGGACAACACCTGGGGTATAGTGAGCCTTCAGCAAATACTGAATAAATTAATGAACAAAGAGTAAGACAGGAAAAGTGGGGCAAACTCATCCTACCTTGATAAAAGGTGTGCCGTTGAATGTGTGTGTTTATACCTTGGGCCTGGATGGTGGAAGGTTGGGTAAGAGCAGATGGAAAGCTTATGAGAGCTAGCTGCCATCTTCTTTCCTCCTTGACATACGCAGCCTTTGCTCCACTGCCCCCAACTAGGAGGCTGGTGTTATGCCAAACCCCTGTTAACCTCAATAGGGAGGTACCAGGTTCAAGAGGCTGAAGAAAAGACCCAGAGCCAGCAAAGGAAGCATGGCGTTTTATTAGGGGCTCACATACAGGGGAGAGTCCAAGGGGGGCGGGCTGAACAGAAGAACTACCTGATATACAGAATTGGTCCAGTGGTGGTGGGCTAGAGATGATATCTGCCTTCCTGCAATCCACTGGTGGTAGACCAGACAACATATCCACCTTACATATGGTCCAGTGGCAGTGGACTGGACAGACGAGCTGAAACTGCTTGCAAACAGCATGCAGTTTATATTAATATTTTCACTTCAAACCCTCCCCTTAATGGCCTCCCCCTGGCAACCTTCATATAATCCAAAACTCAGGGCCTCAATTCACTGTACAGCTGTGCTCCAGGCAATAGGCAGGGGCTCAGATGTTCCTCATAGACAAGGAGTGAATCTCTGGGTTGGACACTCCTGGATTCCCTAGTTTGGAAAACACTTTCAGGTGAGTCTGCCATACAGGGCCAATCCATTCTAAGGCTATGCTTAAGTGATTGCTGTTGGGAGCATTTACCCTGCAGCTGGTTTGCATAATTGGAAGGGAGTTGGACTTGAGAGTTGGAACGCTGGCTGTAACCTTAATCTCGGCATACTAGCTGTGTGTTGTCCAGTTCTCTGAGCCTCAGTTTACTTGTTTGCAAACAAACCTGGGATAATAACATTCATGTCACAGGTGTGTTATGAAGACTCAATGAGACACATTATGTGACAATGCCTGTTGCTTGACACAGAAACCTTTGTAAACGTGGTCCTTTTGTCGTCTCACCTACCAGGAGTCTGAGCTAGACTCCCAAGTGAGCTTCTTTCCTCTTAATACAGTAGAAGCTACCACAGCCCGGTGGTAGTAACCCAGAATTCTAGGCCCACAGGGAATGTGGGTGTGTGAGTTTGTGGGCAAACTGACTACTGTGTTTGGGGGCAATTAGATATTTACCTCTGGGAGCTTCCCATAACTTTCATGCTTAAAAACATTCTGACTGCTTGAGATGTTCAGATTATTGATGACCTGCAAATGAGGTTCCAGGTGCTTTGCATAAATCTATCAGCTCTCATGAACTTGGTCACGTTTTGGCTTTCTCCTTTGTTAGAAGAGATTAGGTATGAAGAATAATAAGGCTGGGACCTCACTATAGGAGGGAAGCCTCAGTCTCTGATTTGGGGTGGATCCACCTGAAGCAAGGGAGTCCAAGGGGGAAGAGAGCTTGGTCCTATCAGGAGGAACTGGAACTCCCAGCAGTCTTTCCTATCCCGACATCTGACCATTAACAGGGAAGGTCAGCTCCCTCCCAGATCCTTAGCAGGAATAACTTCCTTCCTTTGAGAAGATCCTTGGCTCCCTGGTTTGGTGGGTCAATAAACCTCGGCTTGGTCAGATAACTGAGGAGGAAAGAAATGTCAACCCTGTGGCAAATTTGCAGCGTTAAGTCCTGGGCCCAGCATCTCCTTCAACCCTGGATGTTTTAGGATTTTTGATTATGACTCTTCTAGGACATACTCTCTTGTTCTTTGGGTAAGAAATCTCTTATTAGGTAGTACAGAATCAGAGCCTAGCTGAGTCTTACATTGGCTTGAGGAAGACAGGAAGAAAGCCTATCAAATGGTCCCACCTATGCTGAGGGAGCAGTGAGTGTGGCTGTGGGTGGTGTGTGTGGTGGTGAAGAATGGCCTGGCAAGAGGAGGATTTCAAGGTAGAGTGAGAAAATAATTTCACAGAAGCAGTAGTACTCTAAGTGCCCTTCTGGGAAGAATAGGGCTAAGTTGCTGTAAGGATGAGGGAAAGGTGTTTCTGGAGCAGAAGGTCAGCTTGGGCAGAGGGTGCCGGCAGGAATGAGTTTGTTTTGAGGAGGGGCAGGAGGAAAATGATGGTACCCATCGAATATGAGTTTACTTTGTGCACTAGTACTCGTTCTGCCTCTGAAGAACTTACATTTTACGGGGGGAGATAGATAGACATTAAACAAGGCAGGAATAAGTAAAATACTTATGGGCTATAATCATCCTATCCATATTTTGAAGGAAATAGAGAGGGTTCTGTGATAGAGAGTGCTAGGGTTGTAGTTTACAGTATGTTCTTATATTGACTATTTCATCTATACCACAAGTCTTTGATGGAGCCAAGACAGATATTATTATCCCCATTTTACAGATGAAGTGACTTTGAAAGTTGAGGTGACTGACTAAAGGACACAGTCCTCGGCTCTTTTGCAATGTTGGGTAACTGAAGATGCTCAATGAATGCCTGACTATTTATCAGGCTTCCTATTCTAGCATGCAGTCTGCGTGAAGGCAGGCCTGTTTCTTTTTGCTCCCTCCTTGGTAAAACTGCCAGCTTTAGAACTCTCATCTCAACCCTTGATATCCATCCAGCTTCCTGGAGATGGGCTACCCACTAGAAGTCAGCGACCAGAGAAAACCTCCACTTCACAAATGTACATTGACACTGTAAGCAGTGGAATAAATTGACCTGGTTTCACTGCAGAAAAATAAGAATATTCTGAAATGATAGAAGCTCCCCGTCAATTAGGGAAATTAACATCCCTCTCTGTGGTTGGTGCTGTTGCTGCACTTCATTTGCCTGACCCAAAGCACAGCAGTTTCTTTTCCATGAGATGTTCCAGTTGGAAGGTAAATAGGATTTTTGGGGTCTTCTTTCTGTGGGTCCTGCTCCAGACTGGGCTCTCAATTCTGCCTGTGGTGTCCTCACAGAGTGAGATGGGAGGCAGATGCACACTGGGGAAAGTTGTGGTTGTGCTATTTGGAGCAAGTAATAATAGACATAGTAAAGCACAAATTAAGAATTGTTCTTGCACAACATGCTCAGCTGTCTCTAGTGAGGAACAGCAGGAGAGTAGCTCTACTGGACTGGATCCATTGGATCAATAAGTCCCATTGGTTAAAATGATCGGGGCAAAATGATTAAGAGATCCGAGTTTCAGTTTACTCAGTAAGAAAATATAGGCGTATCTCAGAAGTATTGCAGGTTCAGTTCCGGGCCACTGCAATAAAGCAAGTATCATAATAAAGCAGGTCACACACATTTTTTTGGTTCCCTAGTATGTATAAAAGTTATATTTGCACTATGTAAGTCTGTTAAGTGTACAATAATATTTTGTCTAAAACAAGATGTACATACCTGGATTAAAAAACACTTTAATGCTAAATAATGCTTTCCATCATCTGAGTCTTCAGTGAGTCATAATGTTTTTGCTGCTGGGGGGTCTTGCCTCCGTGTTGATGGCTGCTGACTGATCAGGGTGGTGGTTGCTGAAGATTTGGGTGGCTGTGGCAATTTCTTTCTTTTTTTTGTGAGATGGGGTCTTGCTTTGTCATCCAGGCTAGAGTGCAGTGGTGCAATCATAGCACCTGTTACTTCAAATTCCTGGGCTCAAGTAATGCTCTTGCTTCAGCCTTCTGCCTCAGCCTCCCAAATAGTAAGGACTACAGGCATGTACTACCGTTCTTGGATAACTTTTAAAAAGATTTTGAAAACAGTGTCTCACCATGTTGTCCAGACTACATGAGCAATATTGATTGATTGATTGATTGAGTCAGGGTCTCCCTCTGTCACCCAAGCTGGAGTGCAGTGGTGTGCTCTTGACTCACTGAAACTTCCACCTCCTGGGCTCAAGTGATCTTCCCATCTCAGCCTCCCGAGTAGCTGGGACCACAGGTACATACCACCATGTCTGGCTGATTTTTTTTTTTTTTTTAAATTTTTGATAGAGATGGGGTTTTGCCATGTTGCCGATGTGGGTCTTGAACTCCTGAGCTCAAGCAATCTGCCTGCCCCAGCTTCCCAAAGTGTTGGGATTACAGGCATGAGCCACCATGCCTGGTCGCAATTTTTAAAAATAAGAAAACAATGAAGTTTTCCGCATCAATGGACTCTTCCTTTCACAAAAATATTTATCTCTAGCATGCAGTACTGTTAGATAGCATTTTACCCACAGTGGAACTTCTGTCAAAATTGGAGTCAATCCTCTCAAGCCCTGTCACTGCTTTATCAACTTATTTTATGGAATATTCGACATCCTTTTTTTTGTCATTTTGACAACATTCCTAGCATCTTAACCAGGAGTAGATTCTATCTCAAGAAATCACTTTCTTTGCTCATCCATAAGAAGCAACTCCTCATCCATTTAAGTTTTATCATGAGATTTTGCAGCAATTCAGTTACAGCTCCAGGCTCCACCTGTGATTCTAGTTCTCTTACTAGTTCCACCACATCCACAGGTCCTTCCTCCACTGAAGTTTTGAACCCTCAAAGTCATTCATGGGGTTTGGAATCAACTTCATTCAGACTCCTGTTAATGTTGCTATTCTAACCTCCTTTCATGAATCGTGAATGTTCCTAATGACATCTAAAATGGTGAATCATTTCCAGAAGGATTTCTATTTACTTTGCCCAGATCTAATAGAGGAATTACTGTCTATGGGAGCTCTAGCTCTGTGAAATGTATTTCTTAAATAATAAGCCTTGAAAGTTGACTTTACTCCTTGGTCTATCAGCTACAGAATGGATGTTGTGTTAGCAGGCATGAAAACATAAATCTCCTGTATATCTCCATCAGAGCTCCTGGGTGACCAGGTGCATTGTCAATGAGCAGTAATCATTTGAAAAGAATAACCTTTTTTTCTGAGCAATAGGTCTCAACAGTGGGCTTAAAATATTCAGTAAATCATGCTATAAACAGATGTGCTGTCATACAGGCTTTGTTTTTCCATCCATAGAGCGCAGGCAGAGTAGAGTTAACATAATTCTTAAGGACTCTAGGATTTGTGAACATTGGCTTGTACTTAAAGTTACCAGCTGCATTAGTTCCTAACAAGAGAGTCAGCCCATTTTTTGAAGCCAGGCATTGACTTCTTTCCAGTTATGAAAGTCCTAGATGGCATCTTCTTTCAATAGAAGGCTATCTCATATGCATTGAAAATCTGTTGTTTAGAGTAGCCACCTTCATCAATGATCTTAGCTAGATTTTCTGGATAACTTGCTGTAGCTTCTCCATCAGCACTTGCTGCTTCACCTTGCACTTTCATGTCGTGGAAATGGTTTCTTTCCTTAAACCTCATGAACCAACCTCTGCTAGTTTCCAACTTTTCTCCTGCAGCTTCCTTATATCTCTCAGCCTTCACAGAATTGAAGAGAGTTATGGTCTTGCTCTGGACTAGGCTTTGGCTTAAGAGAACGTTGTGGCTGTTTGACCTGCTATCTGGACTACTCAACTTTTCTTCGTTTCAGCAATAGGGCTGTTTTGCTTTCTTATCATTCATGTGTTCACTGGAGTAGCACTTTTAATTTCCCTCAAGAGATTTTTTTTTTCCATTCATAACTTGGCTAACAGTTTGGTGCAAGAGACCTAGCTTTCAACCTATCTTTGACTTTGGACATACCTTCCTCACTAAACGTAATATTTCATCCCTAGTTTTTTATTTAAAGTGAGAGACAGGAAACTCTTCCTTTTACTTGAACTTTTAAAGGGCATTGTAGGGTTATTAGCTAGCTTAATTTCAATATTGTTGTGTCTCAGGAAACAGGGAGGCTGAAGAAGAGGAAGAGAGACAAGGAATGGCTGGTTAGTGGAGCAGTCAGAAGGCACACAACATTTAGCAATAAAGTTTGATGTCTTATATGGGTGCAGTTCATGGAGCCCCAAAACAATTACACTGGTAGCATCAAATATCATTGATCACAGATCACCATAACAGATATAATAATAATGAAAGATTTTGACATATTGTGAGAATTGCCAAAATGAGATACAGAGACACAAAATGAGCACGTGCTGTTGGAAAAATAGCACCAATACATTTGCCCAATGCAGGGTTGCCACAGACCTTCAATTTGTTAAAACAAACACAAACAAAGAAACAGCAAAAACCCCATGGTGTCTGCAAAGCATAAAAATGTGAAGTCCAATAAAAGAGATATTCCTGTATCCATAATGCTCACTGATTAAAAAAAAAATCCTCAATGCCTGAGACTATCCTTTGAGGAAACTTACATTTAATAACCACAAACCATTAAAAGCCCTGGGTGAATCTTGGAGAACACAGAGTCAAATAAGACAAAGGACACATGTTCAAGGAGTGCTGTGTCTAGTGGGAGAGACAGCTGTGTGGAGACTAGGAATGGTATATGACCCATTGCACAAGCTGTGTATTAGCAACATGGGCCAGTGCTCCATGAACAGACAGCATGAAAGGGAAGGCCTGGGCAAAACTTTATTGGAAAGGTTACCTTTGAACATGTGCTGCAGGCTAAGCAAAAGTTTGCCAGGTGGAGCAGGGGATCTCCAGTTTTGGGGTCAAAGCTTCATGGAGGAGTACCTGAGCCTAGAGTAAGTTGTGTTCTTGAGATTGCTCCCTTAGCCCTCAACTTTGGGACTTTGTCTTCTTCCTTTCCACCTTGTTTGCCTCCCTCTGTGGATAGGGAGACACGATTTAATACGTTTCTGTTGAGAATGTTGAAAGATCAGGAATAATTGATCCACTTATAAAAGTCTCCACGTGAGGACAGTGACTTTGTGGCACGGCATCTCCTTCGCAAGTCTACGGGAGGCATTGCTGATTACCTTGGTATGTTGTCTGCTGAGCCCTGACTCAGCCCCTAAATCTTTCTTACCACAGTGTTCCGAGAAGCTTCCACCAATCTGAGTCAGCAGGTGAGGGAAAAGTTATTTGCTATGTCCATTCCAGTCACTCTTCATTCATCTTGTTGGGCACATATGTTCTGCAGGGAGCAGAGTCCCCCTCCTGCTGGGGAAGAACAAGGACAGAGCCAGTGTCCCCATCTTCAGAAGGATGGGATAGGCCATTGCAGTGAGTGGTATAACACAGGTGGCATCCCCAGAAGTAGAAATTCCTATCTCCAACTTTGGTTGTGTCCTTTCTCTCTCAGTGGTATGCTGCTCTTTCTCTCTAAATTTTTGACTTTGAGTCCTCTTCATTCTCCCTGTGTGAGGCATCATGAGCTACAGAGACGATGAGAGGTAAAACAAAAAAACTAGGCATGCTGTATAACTTAAGAGTCCCTTATTGTCTCAGTCTTAAGGGTTTCTTAATGTCTTCAGAGCAACAACGCAAGCATTCAGGACATAGTTAAGAAAGTATGCTATTTCAACAATGTGTATAGATTCTGTAGTAATTTTTAACACCATATAATAGCGATTATTTTGAATGCTATTTGCTAGGTAATACATGATTATGTACCAGCATGAGCAGGCAGTTAAATCCCACAGGTAATTCATTGGAAAGTTATAGCTTGGGTCCCCAAATTTCAGGTGAGGAGGGGGCCACGCAAACCAGCCCTTATGCTAGTGGGACAGGAGCTTTGCTAGTGCTCTCTGTTAAGGAGAATGAGGAGCGGGGACAGCTGACCTGGGGCAATAGCTGGGTGATGAAGATTTGTATGACCTTCAGGAGAAAGGGACAGCAAATAAAAAGCCAAAGAGGAAAGTGAGAATGGCCCATTCAGGACTGCAAGACATTCACATGGGTATAGCCAGGGGAGCTAGGAAGTGGCTACGGAGAGCCTAGAGATGCTCATAAATGACACTGAGTCTTGTTGAAAAGTTGGATTGGGCTTGGCTGTGAGGGCAGCGATGAGCTGCAGAAGCAGGTGAGCAAGGAAAGGTGTGATGGCATCACTGAGGCAGCAGCAAAGGATGGATTGGAGACCAGTGGCATGGAGTCCTTTTAGTGACCCAGATGCTAAACAAAGGTAGAGGCAACAGGGGAGGAGGAGGAAGAATTTAAAACACAAGAAGACAGAAGACAGGGCAGGATCTGCTAACTGACTGTTTTGGGTCTATGTGGGAGGGAGAACTCACCCATGGCTTCCAGATTTCCAGCTTAGGTTGGGATTTGAACAAGGAGGAAGTATTCAGATTGAGGTGATGGCTAATAATTGGGGTTGGGAGGATCCTTAGAAGATTGAAGTCCAACTTCCTGATTTTAGCCATTATCCATGCCAAATTTAAAGCACCCAGGATAAACGAGGATGTATTTAATTCAAAAAGTGTAGCAGAAGAGGTAATCCCTTTTCTCTTCCTTGGGAAACCAACCCAGCTCAGAACAATTCTCCCAATAAAGAATTGGTCTATCCTTGAGTCCACTTTATTCGGCTAGAATTTTTTTGAGATTATTATGTGTAAGTTACTTCAGGGTTCCAGTCTTTTTCCTGTTCCTGTTTTCTTTGCTTCTTGCAGACATAGAGTGTAGACTTGGCTTAGGGATGGCCGTGACAGGAAACTCCAAGGACATATTTTACAAAAGATCCAACTTAGCTGCTAAACTTTCCAGCAGCACTAGAATGATTAATGAAGGGCTGAGTAACCCATTTCAGTGCATTATGTCTGGCAGACACTAGTTCATCATCTGCAACATATCCAACAAAACACATCAATGCACACACACTCAAAGAGAAGGACAAGTGTGGAAAGAAAAAGGAAGAAAAGATGATAAGCAGAGGAGGAGGGGAAGAAGAGAAGGAGAAGAAGAAAGAAATGGAAAGAAACAGAGTAAAAACATATCACATAAGGTTGGGTGGAAGGATGGAAGGACTGACCTGAGAAAGAGCAGAAGGGAAGCCTGCAGAAAGTGAAGGCGAGAGAAGCCTTCCACAGCAGGAGGTAGGGGGAAGGGAGAGTGGTACTTGTGACCCAGGATGGCAGAGTGAGGTCAAAGAGAGAGTAAGGACAACCTCCAGGAGACATTTGGCACGTGATTACAGCACTAGCAGAAACGTCATTCCACAGATTGCTAGGGGTGACTCTTTATACACTTTTTATATAAAGGAATTTAAAGATACAATGGCTAAGAAAAATAAAACCCTAGAATGTGTCTCTGTTGCCATTGCCAGCTCAGGGCATGCTGTGGCTGTTTGCTCCAGGTCCAGGATCCAGTCATCCTTCCGTGACCCCTTTGCGTATTCCCTCTTGGCACCTTGGCCTATCTCCCTCCCATGGAGCTTGGTTATCCTTGCGCACAACATTTTTTCACAACATACTTTGTCCTGGGTTCTGAGGAGCCTTTGAGTTTAGGCTCTGCTCGCATCTCATGGTGGCCCTTTCCTCCTCTGGTGTCAGCCTCCTGACCTCCCACTTCTGCACTGTGGTTCTCAGAAAGCTTATGTGGCCCCCTTCACTATTCACCTTAGATGATCTTCTCTGTTTAGAAAGTATTCTCTTTTGGCCTCCTCTCTCATTCCTTCTTGACCTAGTCTTTCTGTCTCCAAAGAGAACATTGGAAGAGCAGTGGAGCAAAGTCAGAAGAATGTGGCCAGTTCATCAGCATCACACTTGGTATCTGAGTGTTTGAGGACTTTGTGGCAAAGCACCACAGACTGGGTGGCTTAAACAACAGAAATGTCTTCTCTCATAGTTCTGGAGGCTGGAAGTTCAAGATCAAGGTGTCTATAGGGTTGGCTCTTTCAGGGCTGTAAGAGAGAATCTGTTTCGGCTGGGCACGGTGTCTCATGCCTGTAGTCCCAACATTTTGGGAGGCTGAGGTGGGCAGATCACCTGAGGTCAGGAGTTCAAGACAAGCCTGGCCAACATGATGAAACCCCATCTCTATGAAAAATACAAAAAAAAATTAACTGAGTGTAATGGTGGGCCCCTGTAATCCCAGCTACTTGGGAGGCTGAGGCAGGAGAATTGCTTGAACCCAGGAGGTGGAGGTTGCTGTGAGCCAAGATCAGGCCACCAGCCTGGGAGTATCAAAAAAAAAAAAAAAAAAAAAGAGAGAGAGAGAGAGAGAGAATCTATTTCAAGTCTCTCCTTGGCTTGCAGATGACATAGATGACAATCTTCTCCCTGTGCCTCTTCACATCATCTTTCCTTTGTGAGTGTCTCTCTCTGTGTCCAAATTTCCCCTTTTTGTAAAGACACCAGTCACATTGGATTAAGGTTTACCTTCATGACCTCATTTTAGCTTGATTACCTCTGCAAAGACCATATCTCCAAATAAGGTCACATTCTGAGGTACTGCGGGTTAAGACTTCAACACACCATTTTGGGGGACACAATTCAACCCATATGAGTATCTTAGATTGCGTGGGCTCTGTGAAGAAGAGATCTGCTTCCCACATTCTGCTTTTTCTCTACAACCAACACAGCTTCCCCCACCCCCAAACTATTACCGTGCTGTGCACACTCAGTCTTCTCTTGTGTCTGTTCCTGGACAGCTGTCAGGTGGGGGCTTCTTCCATGGGATCCCCGTAGCCATGCGCTTGATCCCAATGAACGCTTCTTTTATTCAGGAGTGTTGTAAATGTCTCCTCCGTAATCAGAACACATGAACTAAAGAGCAATATATGAAATGTACTGTTTTTTGGGAAGTAATTTATTTATTCAACAAAAATTTGTTGAGCACTTCCTCTGCCAGGCACTGTGCTGGGAACTAAGTGTATGGTGATGAGGCAAGCAGACATCGCCTCTCCCTCATGGAATTTCCTTTCCATAGGCACAAAGCCGATCACTCAGTGGAGTCTGTTCTCACCATGAGAAGAATATTCTACTGTCAGCAGGCAGAGTGAGGATGGAGGCATCACTGATTCACTTGGCTAGATCCATGTGGGCATTCTACGTTCATGGACGAATGGATAAGTAACTGATCCAAAAGAGGAGGGAGAGTTTGAAAAAGGCTTCTCATTGCATAGAGACCCAATGTATCTGTAGATAGATGTGGCTGTACCCAACATATGTTATTACATTTTATATGTATAACTAATGAGTCCTTGTGCACCATAAAAGTTTATCCTAACTTCTCTTAAGTGTATAAATTTAGAATTTTATGTGTTAGGATTTTGGCAGTGTGCCCAGCTGAAGCTGCATTATTTTTAAAAAAATATTAATCGGCCTAATTTTTAGAATAGTTTTAGACTTATAGAAATATTGAACAGACAGTATAGAGAGTTCCCATGTCTTCCTCCTACCACCCCTGACACTATTTCCCCTGTTATTAACATTTTGCCTCAGTATGGTACATTTGTTACAATTAATGAATCAATATTGATACATTATTATTAACTACAGTCCATCATTTATTTCAATTTCTACTGGATCAATTATTTAGATCTTTGCCATGGCCTTGGCATGCACACGTGGGTCTAGCTAATGTTCTGTTACTGTCCAGGATCCCATCTAGGATACTACATTACATTTATTTATCCTTAGGTTCCTCTCCACTGTGGTAGGTTTGCAGACTTTCCTAGTTTTGAGAAGTAGTGCTCAAGTCTATTGTAGTATGTTCCTCTATTAGAATTTTTTTTATTAGACTGAGGTTATGGAGTTTGGGAGGAAGACTGCAGGGGTGAAGTACCATTTTCATCACATCATAGTAAGGGTACCTGCTATCAGCATGATTTATGACTGTTGATGCTGACCTCAGCCATACTCTTTTAATAAATAAAATAGCATATCCAGATATATTTTTACAAGTGAGTCTGACTTTAAAGCCTTATAGATTGATTTTCCTGTCTCCAGATTTTTTCATTATATTTAACATGTCTAAATGCTTCTACCTAGAAATACCTGCCACAGGCAGTATCAATGAAGGTGAGAATGTGGAATAAAAGAAACTCTTATACCGTGCTAGGGAGAGTCTCAAATTCTGCCACTATTTTGGAAAACCATTTGACATTATCTAGCAAAATTGAAGATGTTCTGTCTCAATAACAAAAAGAACCACTCCTATAGCATGCACCTGATGTAGTTTGGATATTTGTCCCTTCCAAATCTCACACTAAAATTTGATCATTAGTGTTGGAGGTGGGGCCTGATGGGAGGTATTTGGGTCATAAGAGTAGATTCCTTATGAATGATTGTCCTGTTGGTTGTGAGAGAAATCTAACTCTATTAGTTCCCACAAGATCCAATTGTTGAAATGAGCCTGGCACCTGCTCCTGCCTTTTTCTTCTGTCCTTCCTCTTGCCATGTGGTTCCTGCTCCCCTTTACTTTCCACCATGAGTGGAAACGGTCTAAGACTCTCACCAGAAGCAGATGCTGTTGCCATGCTTCTTGTGCTGCTGGCATAACTGTGAGCCAAACAAATCTCATTTATTTACAGGTTACACAGCCTCAGGTATTCCTTTATAGCAACACAGACTAAGACAGCACTCTAGAGAAATACTAGTATATATGCATCAGGACATGTGTACAAGGATTTTCATAGAAGTATTGTTGGTATAGTAAGTGCCAAAAAAGTAGAATTAGCCCTCATATCCACCAGAATTGTTAGGTTGATGCAAAAGTAACTGCAGTTTTTGCAAGTAAGTTTGCAATTAAATAGAATGCATAAAAATATTGTGGTGTATTTACATGATACAAAGTTACAGAGCAGTAAAAGTGATTAAACTACAGAAAAGTGATTAAACTTTCAATGTGGTTGAATCTTACAGATATTGTGTTGGGCAAATAAATTTTAGAAAGCAAGTTAGAAGACATCTCATTTATAGAAAAGTATATACATAAATGAATTTCTCATTTATAGAAAAGTAGAAAAAATAGGCAAACCCACACAATATATTTTGTAGTGATGCATATGTGTGTGGTGAAACTATGAAGAAAAGCAGGATGGGAGCAGTGGCTCATGCCTGTAATCCCAGCACTTTGGGAGGCCAAGGCAAGCAGATCACAAGGTCAAGAGATCAAGACCATCCTGGCCAACATGGTGAAACCCCATCTCTACTAAAAATACAAAAATTAGCTGGGCATGGTGATGCACACCTGTAGTCCCAGCTACTCAGGAGACCGAGGCAGGAGAATCGCTTCAACCTGGGAGGCGGAGGTTGCAGTGAGCCTGGATCGTGCCACTGCACTCCAGCCTGGTGACAGAGCAAGACTCCATCTCAAAAAAAGAAAAAAGGAAAGCAAAGAAATGGTTAATGTAAATCATGGATAGTGGAGTAGGAAGTAGGACTGGGATGAGGAGGAACACACAGTTATTAGTAATATTGTATGACTTAATCTAGATGGTGGGCTCATGGGAAATCATTTTATTATAATTCTTGGAACCATACATATATGCTTTATATACTTTATTGTATTCAATATATATTTCATAACTTTTAAAAATACAAAGCCATATGAGAGTTTTAAGTTAAAGTCAACTACAAATAAAATACTGTTAGAGCAAATCAGTGTAATCCTGTTTATGGGAGGGAAACTCTCACGGACTGTGAGATCCCCTTAGACTGTATCTGTCTTGCTTGCTCCAGCTCCTACCACAAAGGGAGGCTGAATACATGCTTCTGGTGGCTCCATTTCCCAGAATGGGAGTCCCCCAAAGTCCTTGGGCTCAGGAGATAGAATGTGCCTCCTTAGAATTTATGATCATCCCTCTTAATTTTTATGTGTGTGGTGCAGTGAATCCAAAACCGACTGGGACATGACCTCTGGGGTGCAGAAGGCAGGGACCCCTCAAGCAATGGATCACCAAGGCCGAGAAAATCTTAGGTGGTGAAGGAAGGCCCTCGGTGGAGAGAGAAATCACTCCATATAGACTAACCGAGGAAGGCTCTTGGAGGAGCTAGGGTTTTAGCTGGATTGTAAATTATTGGTTGTTTTAGATGAACAGATGATTGAAGAGTCAAAATCCTTTTGATATTATTTACTTCTTTGTTTTCTCTTTTGGGTCATGTCCCTTGCTAAGGTCAATCATTATCAGAAGGAGTATAAAGAAGTGTCAGTGACAAATGTTCTCTTCTACCTTTTAATTCATCAAAGTAGGGCAAGAAGGAGGCAGGAGTTTTTCTTTTCTTTTCTTCTTTTTTTTTTTATTTTTAAATTTTTTTGGTAGGCAGGGCATGTTAAGGAAGGAACAATGCCTCTAACAACATCTCCCGTCCATCTTTTTTGTTGGTTTCAGCAGCTTCAATAGAAGTGTGACCCTGGGCCTGTTACTCTCCAAACCTCAGTTTTCTCACCTATAAGAAAGAGGATAGCAATACTATTTCTGGGGCTCATCATCAGCACCACCCAACTCCAGTGGCTGTTTTTATTGTTATCTGAGAAAATACTAAAATAGGTCCCAAACCATTGCCAGTTTCACAGAAGCAACCACCACACCCAGGTTCGCTTCTACTTAAGCTTCTGGGGTATTCAGGTCAGAAGAGAGAGGGCAGTGGGGAGAGGGGCATCAGGAGATAAGGGGCCGAAGGGTGCACAGCAGGCACATGAGAGCCTGAATGTCATGGTTACTTTTCCATTGAAATAGTCATAATTGTGTGCTGAAGTCATTTAAATAAACAGCTCTCATTTACTGAAGTTCTATTTTAGGACCTATGGCACCAATGTCCTAGTGTTGTCCAATTTACGGTCTTGGCAAGAAGCAATGGGAGGCACAGGCATAGATATTATGAAGTGACATACATGAGTAACATTGTGGTGTCAGACCCAGGGGGAAGAAACACTGCATCTATTTTTGTTTCTTATGAAATCGACTCAGAAGAGATCCTCTTTCCTCAGGCAGGTAAGCACATTATTCTCCTAACAGGCTTTCTTTTCCCTGTTGGTAGGGAGTAGGTCATTCACTTTGGAGAGGTCCTCCTTTTTTAAAGAAAAGTACTAAAGGACATTAATTGAGATCATTTCAATATGTTAATACATCGATTCGCTTCCCCAGTGCATCCCGAGACTGCAGACTGAAGCTTGCCTCGCCACTCTGTATGCACTGGATCTCCACACCCGAGGCTTATCATAAGCAATTATCTTACCCAAATAAAAAATGAAAATGGAAAAGTTAAATAAATAACAGGACATCTTGATGGAATCGCAGTAATGCTCATCTTGGTTAACATTAGCCCTGACTTTTGGACAGCTCGATTTGTTAATACCCTTGTCCTTTGTTTAGGCATCTATCTCTGTAAATCTCATGACTTTCCAAAATGATGGATGGTAACCACCTCTGCTCCCCCCTAAAAATACATTCTCCAGGAGACCGGAAAAAGAAAAATGGGCACCGTAACCCTGACCTGAGTGTTGCTTAGATTGGAGAAAAACCTCAAAACTGAATTCACCTAAAAATTATTATGGTTTTCTCCACAACGGGTTCAGCATTCTGCTGTTCCTGGGTTTCCTGCTAGGTTAGAGAGCTCTGCCTGGGTGCACCAGTCAGGCCTCAGTGAACTTGAACTGAAAACTGTAACTTGGGGTAGCAGTCAGGTTGGGTCAGGTTGGGCTCTGGCAGCAAACCACCCTAAACCTCAGGAGCTGAACTCTGCAGAAGTTTTTATTTCTTGTTCATGCAAAGCCATAGGTGCTGCTGAATAGCCACAACAATTGCCCTCCAGGTCTCCAGTCTGACATCCAGACTGCTTTGACCTTTTAGCATCTCCATCCCAGTATGCACTTGTACTGTGGCCACAGGAGGGACAGAGAAGCCTGGAGATTCAGGTACTGCTGATTTAAGGCTCTGGCAAGGACATAGGCTGTTTCCATTTACATGTCATTGCCCAGAACTGGTCACATGTTCAGCCCAGCCAAGAGAGGGAAGGAAAGTGCACCCGGAAGTAAAGGAGCCCTTCACATTGGTACCTGGGTAAAGTCTAAGTGCTCGGGAACTTTTGACCACTGGTGAGTCATTTCTCTCTACTCTCCATGAATGTTGGTATCTTGACCCAGGTGTCAGCCATCTGGGACTTCCTGGGTTCTACACTTCTTAAGCACAGTACATGTATGTATATGTATGTATTTGTTAGAATAGTTTTAGGTTCACAGCAAAACTAAGCAGAAAGTACAGGGAGTTCCCATATACATTGCCCAGACACAGGCACTACCTTCCCCACTATCAATACCCAGCACCTAAGTGGTACGTTTCTTACAGTTGGTGAACCTACATTGACACATCACGGTCACCCAAAGTCCATAGTTTACACTGGGGTTCTTTCTTGGTGTTGCACATTCTATGGATTTGGACAAATGTACAATAGGTATTCACCATTGTAGCATCATACAGAGTACTTTCATCACTCAAAAATTCCTCTGTGCTCTGCCTATTCATCCCTTTCTCCCACCAACTCCTGGTGCCCACTAAGCTTTTTATTGTCTCCGTAGTTTTACTTGTCCAGAATGTCACATAGTTTGGATTTATACAGTATGTAGCCTTTTTAGATTGGCTTCTTTCACTTAGTAATATACATTTAAGATTCCTCCATCTCTGCGACTTGACAGCACATTTCTTTTTAGCATGGAATAATATCTCACTATCTGGATGTACCACAGTTTATTTATCCATTCACCTTGAAGGACATCACATTCATTTCCAAGTTTTGGCAATCATGAATAAACCACCATAAACATCTGTGTGCAGGTTTCTGTGTGGACACAAGTTTTCAACTCCTTTGGGTAAATACCAAGTGATGTCATTGCTGGATCATGTGGTAAGAGTATGTTTAGTTTTATAAACAAACAAACAGGCAGAAAACAAACCACTGACAGACTGTTTCCAAAGGGTTTGTGTCATTTTGCATTTTCACCAGCAATGAAATAGAGTTCCTGTTGCTTCGCATACTTGTCAGCATTTGGTCTTGTCAGTGTTTTGGATTTTGGCCATTGTAATAGGTGTACAGTAGTATCTCATTGTTTTAATTACATTTCCCTAATAACATATGATTTTGAGCATCTTCCATATCTTATTTTCCATCTATATATCTTCTTTGGTGAGATACCTGTTCATTTTTTAAAACAGTTATTTTCTTAATATTGAATTTGAAGAGTTCTTTGTATATTTGGGTAACCATTCTTTATTAGATATGTCTTTTGCAAATGTTTTCTCCCAGCTGTGGCTTGTTTTTAATATATATTTTTAAACTGACATAAAGCCTCAATCTCCATGTGGCACTCAATATTACCATCAATGCCTCTGAAGATTTTTGGAAGTGGAGGTGCTTATATTTTTCTTAGTCACTTCTAGCTAGAATTTCCTGTGTCCAGTGAATCTTTGATCACTACTCTGAGGAAAGCAGGTGCAAACATGAAATGTAGCCTGCTTTTTCTTGTAATTCCTTTCATCTCCCACCCCTCTTTCTCTCCCTTCTACTTTCAAGCACTACTGATCCACTCAGGTTTGGGGCATGGAAGAGAGGTTGCAGTATGGTACCCCATGATGGTTTAAAGTGTAATAGCAGATATTACCATTCTTTTTTTTTTCCTTTTCTTTCCAACTTTTATTTTAGGTTCAGGGGGGGTACATGTGCATGTTTGTTACATGGGTGAATTGTGTGTTGCAGAGGTTCAGTGTACAGATAATTTTGTCACCCAGGTAATCAGCATAATGCCTGATAGGTAGTTTTTCAATCCTCATTCTCTTCTCATCCTCTCCCCTTACATAGGCCCCAATGTCTATTGTTTCCTTTTTTGTGTCCATGTGCACTCAATGTTTAGCTCTTACAAGTAAGAGCTTATGATATTTGGTTTTCTGTTCCTGTGTTAATCTGCTTAGGATAATAGCCTCCAGCTCCATCTATGTTGCTGCAAAGGATGTGATTTCATTCTTTATGGCTGCATAGTATCCCATGGTGCATATTTAGCATATTTTCTTTATCCAGGCCACCATTGATAGACATCTAGGTTGATTCTATGTCTTTGCTATTGCAAATAGTGCTGCAATAAACATGTGCATGCAAGTGTCTTTATGGTAGAATGATTTATATTTTCTTTGGGAATATACCTAGTAATGGTATTGCTGGATCAAATGGCACCTCTATTTTAAGTTCTTTGAGAAATTTCCAGACTGCTTTCCATAGTACTCAATGTACTTTCCATAGTGGCTGGGCTAATGTAGAGCCCCACCAGCAGTGTATCAGCATTTCCTTTTCTCCACAACCTCGTCAGCATCTGTTATTTTTTGACTTTTTAATAATCGCCATTCAGACTGGTGTGAGATACTGTCTCATTGTGGTTTTGATTTGCATTTCCCTAACGATTAGTGATATTGAGCATTTTCTATATGCTTGTTTGCTGTGTGTATAACTTATTTTGGAAAGTGTCTGTCCAGATTCTTTGCACATTTTTTTGTGGGGTTGTTTGTATTTTGCTTGTTGATTTAAATTCCTTATAGATTCTGGATATTAGACCTTTATAGGATGCATAGTTTGCAAATATTTTTTCCCATTCAGTAGGTTGTCTGATTACTTTGTTGATAATTTATTTTGCTTTGCAAAAGCTCTTTAATTAGGCCCCACCTGTTAATGTTTGTTTTTGGTTGCAATTGTTTTTGAAGTCTTCTTCATAAAGTCTTTGCCAGGGCAGATGTCCAGAATAGTATTTCTTAGGTTTTCTTCTATGGTTTTTATAGTTTTAGGTTTTACATTTAAGTCTTTAATCTATCTTGAGTTGATTTTTGTATATGGTGAAAGGTAGGGATCCAGTTTCAATCTTCTGCATATGGCTAGCCAGTTTTCCCAGCACCATTTATGGAATTGGGAGTCCTTTACCCATGCTTGTTATTGTCTTGTCGAAGATCAAATGCTTATCAGTGTGTGGCTTTATTTCTGGTTTCTCTAACATGTTCCATTGGTCTATATGTCTGCTTTTGTACCAACACCATGCTATTTTAGTTACTGTAGCCTTGTAGTATACCTTGAAGTCAGGTAGTGTGATGCCTCCAGCTTTGTTCTTTCTGCTTAGGATTGCACTGGCTATTTGGGTGCTTTTCTTTGGTTCCAAATTAATTTTAGAATTTTTTTTCTAATTCTGAATATCATGATTGAAATTGTTCAGCCATACCCAGAACCTGGAATTCTCAGCCGCCACCCTGTTTTTCTCTCTCCATGTTGCATGTTGCACTTTTTGTACCTGGTTCTTCTCTCTTTTATGTCTTCTGAATAGTCTCCAGTCTCTGAATCTCTTGTTTAACCACCATTCTGATTATAAGTACAGAACAAATTTCTCTTATATCCTGATGCAGAGACATTCATTCAGTGCTTCCTTTGCTCTGGTCTCTCCTTTTAGAACATACTCTAGGGTCTGTCTTTTAATACTCAAATGGTCCATTATGCATTTCATTATAACATAATAAGTTTTAATAAATTTTTTCCCACTCAGAATTTCTACTGCTGACTTGGATATACCCCTCCCTCACCTTTATAGAAGAATCCTGACAAATATGATAAAAGGATAGAATTTTTTAAAGTGCAAAGTATAGAAAACAACATTCATGAATGAGCCTGTGTGACTAGCTTTGGGACTGGGAAGTGGTATTTCATTCATGATAGCCATTCATAAGCACACCTATTCATAGAAGAAAGCTCTCATCATAAAATCAGGTGTTCAACTTGTTTTAAGGACAGTTTACCCAGAAAGTCTTGCTAAGATCATCCAAAAGTCTACTACAAAGAACAAATGTTTGAAAATGTTGCAACTCGAAAGTGCCATTGAAGAGTCAGAACAAACTAGGGCCTCACTTCCCCCATGCCCGCTCCCTCCCTGGCAGCAAGGCCCTTGGCAGTTGACAGTGTTAGCAAGGGAAGTACATGGCAGAGCTTTTAGGTAGTGCTGCTGAAGATATCTATCTGTTAAGAATGTATTTCTGCCATTTTATGCGCTTTGCAGCTCTGGGAAGTTCTGGGGATTGCTTGAATATTTCATTATTGCTATTTTGTTTGTGTTTTGTTTTTTTAAGACAGGGTCCTGCTCTGTCACTCAGGCTGGAGTACAGTGGTGGATCTTCGCTCACTGCAGCCTCGACCTCCTGGGCTTTGAGTGATCCTCTCATCTCTGCCTTCCGAGTAGTGCTATTTCTTCTTAATGTTTGTATCAGTTGGTTGATTACTAGTCGTGAATAGTAATATTTCTTTTTCTTTCTCTTTCAACAGGCTGTAGTGCTGTGCTGGGTACTGTGAAGTGTGTTTACTCTTAAGTGTATTTAGGAATCCAAGGAGATACTATTTTGGATTTTCTATAAACTAATTTCATTTAACTCTCTCCAAGTAAAATCAACAGTTTCTTTCTATTCTACCACAGTTTGTTTCTCTTGAACTCTTTTTTCTACTTCTAAACCTTTCCCTGGCTCCTTTTCCTTCATCTTTTTCTCTAAGAATGCTTGGGAAGGTTGGCTTGGAGTTTCTTCACCTCTGTGGCCAGAATGGGGTACGAGACTCCATGTCTTCAGTCCCCTTACAACTTAATCTCCTTCTTCAAAAATCAGAGACACTGCCTAGAATTGCATGAAGTCTTCACTGTTGGTGACATAATTTAAGATGCTGTGAGAAGAGAACTAGAATATTTGACACCTTGTAGTTGAATAATCCAATAAATCATTGAGTATTTATTGGATGTTTTTACCACTAGGGTAAATATTTTGTCCTTAGTCAAGTTTGAGTTGGGATTTTAAGACAAGAATGTGCATATTTTTCCCATTCTGTTGCTGTACCCTGCAATATGTGGGGAGGAATTGGAAGGGGAGGCAGACTGGGTTGAAAAAAGGTGGAGAAGCATGTAAAGAATGGGGTTTATCTGTATTTATTGAGCTTTACATTTTTAAGCCTTTTAAGGAAGAGTGGAAAGAAATTAGCAATAGTAACAATAGTAAATTATTTAAGTGTCTAGTATGTAAGAAGCACAGCATTAGCCTATACAAGCTATCGCATGCAATTTGAAAAGTTACAGAACAAGGGCTGTTAAGATTGATACAGAGGGAGCAGGCTTACCTAGGCTGCCGACGCAGAGAACAGAAGAACAGAATTGGTGGATGGAACTTATATTAAGAATATGAATAAATTTTTAAGCAGTTATCTTTGCCTGATAATTACTGGGCTTCCCTGGAGGCAAGTGATCTTTTGGCTACAGATTTAGAGGTTTGTCCTAAGGACTGCTAACGAAACAAGCCAGGCATCAGACATTATCATCCTCTAAAAAACATTGTTTTAAAAGGTATTGCTTAAGTTTCATTGTCCACCTCGAGCCATGGTAGAGAATGTGCTGAGGGAAAGCCCCAAGCACACACAAAGGCCTTTGCCCTCTGGAAACTCTCAGGTCAGGAGGCTAACCCCGAGATAGAGGGCATCATTCATTACTTCTGTCATATTTCCATTATAGATTTGTGGAGCCAGTCATGGAGCTCATTTAATCCAGGTGGGGTGGGGGGTTATTCCCTCTCTCAGAATTGGGACAGTCTTCCTAGGACTGAACAGTGGGAGAGAGGAGCATTCTCTAGGAATTGATGGGCAGGTAGAGGCCTGTGGATCTATTGTGTGAGGAGGCCCAGGGATGGAAGTAAGAGAATGAGATCAGCACTGTCTTAGACCCAGACTAGACGGCTCCTCACCTTAGCCCTCTACTTTTAGGGGCCTGCTTCAGCCATCTTCTGACTGCTTCTCTTTTTTTTTTTTTTTTTTTGAGACAGAGTCTCGCTCTGTCCCCCAGGCTGGAGTGCAGTGGCACGATCTCGGCTCACTGCAAGCTCCGTCTCCTGGGTTCAGGCCATTCTCCTGCCTCAGCCTCCCGAGTAGCTGGGACTACAGGCGCCTGCCACCGCACCCGGCTAATTTTTTGTATTTTTAGTAGAGATGGGGTTTCACCGTGGTCTCGATCTCCTGACCTTGTGATCTGCCCGCCTCGGCCTCCCAAAGTGCTGGGATTACAGGCGTGAGCCACTGCTCCCAGCCCTGACTGCTTCTCTATGCAAGGTGAGGCATCCACAGGATGAAGGACGAGTGCCCACTCTGAGCTCATACCTCTCCACTCCCACTTTCTAGTGTATGCTCTGAGTTCAACAACCCAGAATTCTTGAGTTTCCAGGTCTGGCATCACCTTTTTCCTAAGTCAGGCCTCCAGAAGTTGGAAGACACACAAAGTCTGCTTGCTGGCTACAGGGCAGCTGTTTGTAGAGGGCATATTTGGAGCTTGGGTGTGTGGGCTGGAGCATCTGCATGTGTGGGAGGCTTGTGCTGTGCAGGACATAGCCATGCTGGAGAGGGAAGAAGAGGCAGGATGGAACCCTGGGATTAACTCCATACCTCCTTGTCCAGTGCAGAGGTCTAAGGAGTGTGAGAATTCGAAATGTGAAACTGGCCCTCTAGGTTGATTTGAAGGTATTTATGAGGCATGAGGATACAAAATATTTTATTTAATATGTGAGTATTTTAATATGTTAGCTTGATATATGCTAGACCTGGAGTGTGTGGTCTCCATTTGTACTGTGGCTCTAGGCATGCCAGTGTTGTCTCTCCTCCTTAAGGTTATTGTTGAGGATTTTCTTTTAGATGTCATTGTTCATGGGGCAGAGGAGAAAGGCAGTGGAGATCTGGCTGCCTCTTTCCACTGCATCCATCAGACTCACTCTAATCAAAATGCAATAAAAATCCTAACAAATAAGGCTGAGCACAAGGAATTGTTTCTCAATGGGTTTGGTTTGTCACGAGGTGCCCGTCATATTTTGTGATATGCTGCTCATGTTCCCTAATTCCCCTAACCCTCTCTGATAGAGAAGGAAAACTTTTTAGAAGGATGAGTTGCAAGAGAGATCTGCCTATCTGCATCCTTCTATGTTACACACACACACACACACGCACATATGCACACACACACACACACGTTGGTGAGCTTCCTTTTCTTCCCTTTCTTTAAACTTGGGAGGCTTTACAGAGGCTTTTCTTCCACCTGTTTGCATCAGCTACATAAGGGGCTTGCAGTGAGAGTTGCTATGGCACATCTTTGCAGATAACAGGAGTTGGCAGGTGTTTTTTAATTAAAGAAATTCAGGTTATGAAAAAGATGTCATGGGTAGAGAGAATGGGAACTTGCCAGCCACAAACCCCTGCTCATGCTCACTCAGCCCTGGCTTGCGGCATCTGCCTCTGGATTCCACAAAATGCCATTGTCAGGAGAGGAAGGGAATAAGGAGCAGATGTAGGTATCAGGATGCTGCCAGCACCTGATTGTCTACCATTTGGGGTATGAGGCCAAAACGTGAATGATCTCTACATCCGTAGCGAGCACAAAGTAACACTGTAGCCAAATGTTTTGACTTCCTTCTTTCACAAACTACCCATTGGAGCTTTTCAGGCCTTTGAGTCTTCTTCTTGACTCTTCTTCCCTGTCTTTCTGGCCAATGACAGCAATGGAAATAATGTACTGTTAAAAAAAGTTTAGACTGAAGCTGCCTTCTGACATGTTTTAAGTTTGGCCTAAAAGTTTCTCCATACATAGTGGACAGCACCCTAACTGGATGTGTAAACAGACTGTAACCTATTCTTGTGCCAATCACTGAGTTTTAGCCAATCAAAGGTGGCCCACTTTTTAAGCCATGTTAAATAAGGCAAACACGGAGCTGTAACCAATCTGGCTGTTTCTGCACCTCGCTTCTGTTTTCTGTACATCACTATCCTTGTTCTGTCCATAAATCTTTTAAACAATGCAGTAGCTCCAGAGTCTCTCTAAACATATTGTAGTTCAAGAGGCTGCCTGATTCTTGAATCTTTCTTTGATCAATTAAACTCTGCTAAATGTAATTAGTCTCATTTTTTCTTTTAACAGTACAAAGAACAGAGAAGCACATATCTTCAAGTCCTGTACTTCTAGGAAACTCTCTCTGGTTGATATAGCCAGCAAAACCATTAAATTGAAATCTTCACAGGAAAGTTGGATGCCCTCTAGCTTCATCCTTCACTTTGCCATTGAGGAAACAGAGCACACGGGAAGGAATTGACTTGCTCAAGGTCTCCCACTGAATTAGCGACCGAGCTTGGTCTAGAACCAGCTCTCCTGACTCCTGGCCACCACACTGCCCAGTGGGGACCCTTTGTTCTGAAGCTTGGATAGCCCTTTGGAACCATGCAAATTAGCATTTGATTGAATGTTGTCCTTTGTCAGCCCTCCTGTGTTAGTATCTTGTTATATGCCCAACAAAAGTTTAAGTGTGACTGTGAGGGCCACAACATTTAAGTGCGTACAGAAGTCAGTTAGATAAAATAAATTGGCAAATGAACCAGTTGAAAACAGTGGAGAATGATAGGACCTGTAACATACTATAAGATACATGCCTCACCTGAAGGCGTTTAAATGATACATGCCTCACCTGAAGGCATTTAAATAAGAACAAAATTTGGACACTATGCTGGCCAAAAAAACATCTGTAGGACACAGTTGGCTTTTGTACTGCAACCTTTGCCCGAGGGCTTGGGACTTTAGTATTGTCTAGGCATATAGATCAGCACTGTTGGATGGAAAAATAATGCAAGCCTATTCTATATGTAATTTAATTTTTTTATAGTGACCACATTAAAAAGTAAACACAATCAGGTAAAATTAATTTTAATAATATATTTTACTTAACCCATTATTCCAAAATACCATTTCAATAAGGAATCAATATAAAAATTATTAATGAGCTGTTTTACATACTTAGGCTTTTTTTCATACTAAGTCTTTGAAATCCAATGTGTATGTTATAGCAGGTATTTTACTTCATCCTTCTTATAAGTTACTTACAGTATTTCATGGATGCTGACAGAAGAAATGATGAAACTCTTGGTTCAGAGATAAAGGACTTTGTTACTCATGACACAACAAGCAACATGAACATCGACATGTTTGCTTTAGTTCCCCTGGTCTCCTGTAATAGGCAAAATTCTAAATGGCCCCAATGATTCCCAGCCCCTGATACACACCTACCTTCTTCCAATTATTTAATCAAATGCTGCTGTAAAGGAATTTTTCAGATGTAATTAAGATCTCAAGTCAGGTAACCTTAAAATAGGGAGATTAAGTAGATGAGCCTGACCTATTCACCTGGCCCCTTTAAACCTGGGTTTAGAGGTCAGAGACAGAGAAATCAGAAAGATTAAAAATGTGGCAGAGAGTTGACAATACGAAATTCTCCATTTCTTACTGTCAAAGAAGACATGGCGTCTTTGACATGGAGGGGACCATGTAGCAAGGAATGCAGGTGGCCTCTCTGAGCTGAGTGTGGACCCTGCTGACAGCCAGTAAGGAAAACGGGGACCTTGGATATACAATTATAAGGAATTAAATTCTGCCAACAACCTGTGTGATTGTGAAAGTAAATTTTTTCCCAGAGCCTACGTATGAGAACACCACCTGGCAATATTTTAATTTTAGCCTTTGAGACCCTGAGTAGGGAACTCTGCTTGGCCTTGTGACTGACTATGTGACTATGACCTAATAAATGAGTGTCATTTTAAGCTGCCAATTTTGTGATAATTTGTTACTCTGTGATAGAAAACGAATGTAACTCTCCCCACCAAATCTCAGGAGGATGATGTAAAGGGCCCAGATGAATGTGGCACATGAGGTGGATTTGTGTCACAGTCGGGGGAACACTGAGCTTGTGTAACTCACCCTTTCATAGTAAGCAGTGGGCAAGCCTACTTTTTGCGCTAAATGGAGATACTAGCTCATCCTTCCATGTTGCTACCACATTGTACAGCATAGCTGCAGAAGGTACCAAATAAATATTTGTTAAGAGGTTGATTGGAAAATAGAGAGTTGGGCTCTATGGTCCCTCATTAATATGATTGATGCCTTTCCTTGAAATTTATAAACTGGCAATGAAAGAGAGGTTAGTTGATTAGGGGCCTACATATAGGATTACCTCAGAGCAGGGTCTGGTCACTAGTCTCAAATATATGTGTACTCCGGAGTATTATCTGCTAAAGCAGTGTTTCTCAACATTTTTATCCCCATGACTCCCCTTTATAGAGCCTTTGAATAATTTTTTCCCGAATTGTGTCCCCTTCCCATGAAATTTTATACCACAGATATACTGTATATCTATTTGTGTGCTGTGGTTCTTTGGAAAGCCATAAACCATTGTAATAGCTGATTTTTTTTTGACCTTCCATCTACGCTGAACCAAATTTTGCCCTCTTGGGGTAATATTACCCCCATTGAGAATGGATGTTCTAGAGTCATATTTACCAAACTCACCAGAAGCAGGCTGATATTTTAGTTAAGGTGGAATTCCTTCCTATGTCATTTATACAGTGATGCCCTCTGGTATGTCAGGTGTTCAGAGCAAAGGGATGTTAGGTGTATGCAGATGAAGGTACAGAGAGCTGGGCTGCCTTACCACCGCTGCCCTGAGTCCAAGCTGTGCACAATGTGCCACTCTCCTCTCTTTTCTGGGATCAGTGCCCTTTTCTTTGGGGTCAACTTCGGACAGTGAAGCATTTTGGGTATTTGGGTCCCCTTCACTCACCCATTAATACATACCCAGCCCCACTGAGCAGCTCCTTTTCTCTAAAATATTTTTGAGAGCAGATAGCCCAATTCAGCTTGGAGAGAGTTACTTTGTCCTTTGGAACAGCGGAAGGGAAACTCTACCTGGATATGTCTACCCCAGGAATAATATAAAATATAATAAGCCAAACTTTCCAGATGAAAGTACTTTTAAATTCCTGGAGGTCAGTTGTTGGGAGTACAAGCCCAGTAGAGTCAAGGTTGAATGACATCAAAGGATATCATTCAATATCCTTTGAGGCCAGATTCCTTCTTTCTGTTGTAGAGCCACTAATTTTAACTTTGACCTTGAGCAGCATCTATAAAATGCTAGCTGTTGGTAAAATGAAGAACAGGGCTTGGCGATGTCAATTAGTTGGATGAAGACTAGTTTTGTTAAAGGTCTTATGCTCTGTCTTGGGATGTGTTATGCAGTTTACTTAGAAGTATGCTTTTGAGGCCAGGTGTGGTGGCTCATGTCTGTAATCCCAGCACTTTGGGAGGCCAAGGCAGGTGGATCACGAGGTCAGGAGATGGAGACCAATCTGGCTAACACAGTGAAACCCCGTCTCTACTGAAAACACAAAAAATTAGCCGGGCGTGTTGGTGGGCGCCTGTAGTCCCAGCTACTCGGGAGGCTGAGGCAGGAGAATGATGTGAAGCCAGGAAGCAGAGCTTGCAGTGAGCTGAGATCATGCCACTGCACTCCAGCCTGGGCGACAGAGTGAGATACCATCTCAAAAAAGAAAAAAAAAAAAAAAAAAGCATGCTTTTGATATCATCAAAGACTTTTTATAATGAACTTTTAATTTATTTGTATAATGGTCAGGGCATTTGATCTATTTTATACCCAGTTTTAGTATTGAAATTTGCTTTGCAGCCCAGCATATGATCAAGTTTTATCAGTGCTTTATATGTGCTTAAAAATAATATATTCTATGAAATTTCCTGAAAAGTTCTGTTTCATAGAGACAGTCTCACTCTGTCACCCTGGCTTGGGTACAGTAGTGCAATGAGAGCTCATTGTAATCCTGAACTCCTGGGCACAGGTGATCCTCCCACCTCAGCTTTCTAAGTAGCTATGACCACAAGTGCATGCCACCATACCTAGATAAGTTTTAAATTTTTTGCAGAGACAAAGTCTCACTATGTTGCCCAGGCTGGTCTTGAACTCCTGGTCTGAAGGGGTCCTCTTGCCTCGGCCTCCCAAAGTGCTGGGATTACAGATGTGAGCCACCATGGCTTGCCCTGAAAAGTTCTTTATATGTCTTTAAAGTTTGTTGATAGTATTGTTGAATCTTCTATATCTTTATTCATTTTTCTGTCTGCCTGATTTACTCCTTGAAAGAAATATACTACCTCTTACCATATTGCTGGATTTGTCAATTTCTCTTTGAAAGTCCATTAATTTTGTTTCACGTATTTCAGAGTTATGTTATTATGTGTATAGGCATTTGCAATTGTCTTATTTTCCTGATAAATTGTTCTTTTTAACATTATAAAAAGCCCCTCTTTAATAATTCTTAAAGTCTATTTCATCTGATATCAATGTGGTGACATCAAGTTTCTACCAGTTGATATATACCTACTATATCTTTTTTCCATTCTTTTACTTTAATATTTTATGCTGCTATAGTTTAGCCACATCTTTTGTACAGATTATATATCTGATTTTTTAAAAAGCAATAAGAAAATCTCTGTCTTTTACTTTGGAATTTTAGTTCACTTATATTTATTACAATTGCTGATACATTTAGATTTATTTCTCCAAAGAGTTTGTGTTTCCCACTTGTTGTGGTCAAACTGGTTAAACTTTTTTTTCTTTTACTCTTCATTCTGACTTTATTTGGAATTGATAAAACTTTATTTTCTCTATACTAATGATTTTAAGGTTTTTCATTTTACCTCTGTTCTTTAGAAATAAACGTAACATTATATCATAAAGACTTGACTTGGAAAATACTATCTAGGATTGTGTTGTACATTTCCAGGGAGTACCAGCCATGTTTCTAGATTGTTAAGGAGTAAGGCCTTGAGTTCTACCTGCCTTCAAAAAATACAAGAAGCTTAAAACATTTTAATTCTGATCATTTCTTTCCATCTTCATATGGTTGGCCAGTATTTTCATTGCTCTTTACTTTTATACACTCAATTAATTATTATTTTTATAATTATTCCTACTGCAATTTTTCATTTATATTTACTGATAAGTTTACCAATTTCTTTGCTTACCATTTATTTACTCATACATTAACCAAGTTTTTTTGCTTTTTTTTTTTTTTGTATTTTGCTTTTTCTTTCTGGATTCAATTTTCTCTTTGAGGGAAAGTATCATAATAGTTCTTGCATTTATTACTGTTAGTAATAAATTCTCAGATTTTGATTGTCTGAAAAAGTCTTAACTTACCTATATGTTACATATTTTCTCCTATATGTGTTGTATAAAGTATAACACAAAATCATTTTTAGTCATTATTGTGCCTTCACTCTTAAATGATAGGTTAACTGGGTATAAAATTCTGGGTACACAGGCATATTTTTTCTCAGCACTTTGAAGATATTAGTGTTTGTTGTTAATTTATTGCTTCCTAGCTCTGAAACCATCCTTCTTTGCCACACTTTGTGATATTGGACCTAAACTCTGTAGATTACATTTCTCTCTTGACAGATGGCTTAGTGTTAGGTTCTGCCAATAGAGGGCACAAGAGGGACACTGAATGCCTGGGAAAAGAAGGCAGAGGGAACTTTGTTCCTTCTGGTGTTCTGTTTTATAGTTCAGCAATGAGCAGATCAGGGTGTAGGTGTCTTGCTCATTTGTGGTGTCCTTCAGTCAGTTTCTTTGTTGCCACATTGGAAAGTGGCTCTCAGCTCTCATAGCTCGGTAGTGGTCAGTTTGTCACCATATCAACAGACACCATGTTCCTATGACAACTACCCCTTTTCCTCAGAGGTCTAAATTTCAACTTTGCAGGATCCCCTCCTCTGAGATTTTTAAGTTTCTTCTTGTTCACTTTTCTCTCAGTCCAAAGGTTAGTAATTTCTTTCTGTGGTTCCTACCTCCCTATACTTTATGGTTTGCTTTGCCCAGTTTGATGGTTAACAACCTTTTATTAGTTAAAAATTCACGATAATAATTTTTTCGTGTTTAAGTTACTGATATGGCTTTAGTCTCCATACTGGACCCTGACTGATGAAATATTACTTTATTGTTTTCTGTTTTATCGTGTTGCTGTTCAAAAGTGTGTTGTCAGCAAAAGTTGTTAATAGACACTTCATAAAGCAAGACATACGACTGGCCAATAAGTCCATTAAAAAGGTGTTCAACATTACTAGTCATGAAAGAAATTTAAATTTAAAACACGGTGACGTACTATTAAACTTCCACCAGAATGACTAAATTTTGTTTTTAATAGTGAATGTTGGCAAAGATGTGTAACAACAGAAATTCATATATTAGAAATGTAAAATCATGTAACAAATTTGGAGAGAGGGATCAGTCTCTTATAAATGTACACCTACCTCATGACTTAGCAGTTCTACTCTTAGGTATTTAGTAAGAGAAACAAAAAAGTACATTCACAAAAAGACTTGTTCAAGAAAGTTCACAGCATCTTTATTGACAATGTCCTTACAGTAGAAAGAGGCCAGATGTCAACCAGTAGGATGGATGAATAAATTGGTGTGCTCATATAATGGAAAAGTACTCAACAATAAAAAGGGATGAACTACTGGTACGTGTAACACCATGGATGAATCTCAAAATCAGTATACTAAGTGAAAGAAGTCTTACACAAAAATGTAGAATTCCATTTATGTGCAACTCTAGAGCAATAAAACTAATCTACAGTGGAAAAACTTTAGAATAGTGGTTGACTTTGAAGGGAATAGGGATGGATTTTGACTAGAAAGGGACACAAGGGAATTTTCTGTGGATGATGGTACTACTTTATATGTGATATGTGTTTGAGTTGCGTACCAGTGTACACTTATGATTAGTATATTTCATTGTATGCAAATTTTATATAAAAAGAAAACATCTCAAACAAATATTGAGCTTCATTAATTAAATCCTTGCTGAAAGATTTAAGAAAAAGTGTAGGCTGGGTGCGGTGGCTCATGCCTGTAATCCCAGCACTTTGGGAGGCCGAGGCGGGCAGATCACCTGAGGTCGGGAGTTCAAGACCCGCCTGACCAACATGGAGAAACCCTGTCTCTACTAAAAATACAAAATTAGCCAGGCGTGGTGGCACATGCCTGTAATCCCAGCTATTCAGGAGGCTGAAGCAGGAGAATCACTTGAACCTGGGAGGCGGAGGTTGCAGTGAGCCGAGATCATGCCATTGCACTCCAGCCTGGGCAACAAGAGTGAACCTCTGTCTCAAAAAAAAAAAAAAAAAAAAAAAAGAAAAAAAAAAGAGAGAGAGAAAGTGCAGAAATGTGTGTAATTTGCTGTGAAACGCACACACACAAACACCCCAAATAACAGAGCAACAAGAAAAGCAAATGAGAGATTGTTGGTTGAATGCAGAGATGGATAGATATGTGATAAAGCAAATACAATGAAATGGAGTAAAATGTTATTGGCAGTACATACATAGTGTTTATACAAGTGTTCACTATGAAATTCTGTCAACTCTGCTCTGTGTTTGAAAACTTTAAAATAAAATTTTGGGAAAAAAAGAACTGCTGCCAGTCTAACAATTATTCCTTTTTAAAAAGTAACCTGTACTTTATCCATGATTTTATTGAACATGTTTTCTTTGTTTTTTTGTATTCTGAACTTTCACTGACATGTATTTAGGTAGACTTTTAATGCTCTCAGCACTCATACGGTTACTCCTTTTTCAATTCTTGGAACTTCTCAGCCCTTATTTTACTTTTTTGGATATTGCCTTTTTTCTCTTCTGGATTTTCTACTAACTCTGTGTGAAATTTCTCAACCTATCATTCTCATATTTTACTCTCTTTCTTCGCATTTCTTTGCCTCGCTGTTCTGCAATTTGGGTGCCCTCAATTTGTGTTACAATTTGGGTACCTTCAGATCTTTCATTCCTCAGATTTTTCAGTTTACTGACTCTTTCTTCAGCTATGTCTAGTCTGTTGGTTAATCTATGACTATTTTTTTAAAATTTCTAGAAATTCTCTTTAATTCCTTTCTCAGTAAAGTTGTCATTTAATTGTGTTGTCTTTTTGATTCTTTTAAATGTTTAATCATTTTAAACATTTATTTTTAGCTGAATTCTGATAGTTTATTTTAAGTAGATGTTATCGGGAGTTAAAATTCTGCTATTTGCTGTGTCTGCTGACTCTTTTGCTTGTTGTGGATTGCTTCCTTGTGTGCTCTTTTTTAAAATTTGGATTGTAATGTATGGTTGGTGGACATTTATCTGAAGGACTCCTCTAGCTTGAGAAACATTATTTCCCTTCAGAGAATTTTTTTTGTTTGTTTTTATCAGGCACATCAAGGTAATGGGTCCTAGTAACTTTTTATATTAATTTCTAGAACATGCCTCTAGAGTAAAGTTGAACTTAAGCCCATATGAAGTCATACCTGTGATCATGTATTATCAGAAGAGACTATTTTTTTTTCCTCGTCCAGAGCCTAGTATGAGACAGCTAAGCTTTTTGATCATCTTTCTGAGTTTGAGTGTGGATTGTGAATATTTCATCCTTCATCTAAGGAAGTGCTGCAAGGCTTCTGGCTTTATATTGGGGGGAAATGAGATGTGCATTTCACTTCTTTGTATCATGTGGGCTCAAGACCTAATGTCCCGACTCTATGTGGACATTTACACTTAAGCCCTTACATGACACAATCCGGCAGCTCTCCCACAGGTAGCTGCAGTATCAGCTCTGGGGTTCCTCTCTAGTTTTCAGTTCTCCCTTTGTTTTGGGTCTCTGAAAATTTCTCTCACTTTCCAATTATTGCTTTTAAAAGAAGGTTCATTATAACCTATTCAGCATTTTCTAGTTGTTTAATATTTGGAGGGTCTTGAAGTAATCTGATCTCACACAATACCAGAAATGAAGGTTGTATTAGGCATTTCACTTGGATTATTGTATTAATTCTTCACAACCCTGTAATATATGTATTATTATTGCAGGAAATCCAGCTGTAGAGGGATTAGCAGCTTCTCCAGGTCTCACCAGCCAGTAAGTGTAACGGAGTTTGGGATTCTCCCAACGTTTGAATGATTCCAATGTTTAGGCTTTTGTTCCCTTGTCTTGCAAGGCTAGAGAAACCCATCCCTGGCCTGGGAAAGTTTTTCTACCTGGGTCAGTAATGTCAGTAAACTTGTCCTGTAATAACCTCATTTCTGGGTATGTCTTTGAGGGGGCTTTTGGGTTTCTCCAGTTGCCTGTCAGGTCCAGCTTGTGGACTGGCTGGAAGAACAGCATTTGATGTCCTATATGGGACCATTACCAAGTGACACTCTGATAGCTGACAAGACACTCATCCACAGGAACATGGGACTCCTCTATTTCATGCTGATTTTTGACTAAGTTTTACTTAAGTCACTTGCTCCTAATAATAAATCTGAAAAATGATGAGCCTTCTATTTGACTGTGAAGATAGAGTAACCAGTTGCTCTGGTTTGCCTAGGATAAGGTATTTCCTGAGACATGGGACTTTCAGTGCTAGAACTGGGACAATTCTGGGCAAACTAGGATGTTATTTGCTCTGCAGATTGCTCTGGGTTGTCATTAACCAGATCAGTGCCAGTCTTTTCAATGGGAGGCTGGACTATCCTCTGGTTTCCAGATTTCCCCGGAGATGAAAGGAAGGGAGCTTAGTGGTGAGAAGAGGAGTACAGAAGACAGAAGATTCATTTCAAGGACATATGGAATAAAGTAAAACTTCATCAAGTATTTCCCAGCTGCTCCTAGTTATACTCCAATAGAAGATGGAGCAGCTTAGAGGGGGACAAAGAGTCAGACCAACAGGTAAGGGAACTACCATTTATAGAGCATGTTCTCCAGGGCCAGGTATTTGGTTAGATTCTTAGTCTGTCTCGTACCATTTAACTGTAGCTCTCTGCAGTAGACAATATCATGCCCATTTTAAAGAGGTGGAAACAAAAGCCTTGCAAGATTGTCACTTGCTCGGTGTTACAGGTTAGCAAATAATGATACCTGAATTCAAACCCAGAGGGGCCTGACTCCAAAGCTGGGACTTTTTCTCCTTGACTGTGGTAAGGAAACAGGGACTTATGCTCCATATTCAAGTGCTGATTTAGGGAATCGTGAGTCAAGGAGAAAAGATGGAAAAGAGGCAGACTCTGCAAATTGTCCTGGGCCTTGCCAACAATTACAAGTGGGAAGTAACAGCCATGGCCACTGTTGTAGCAGCACCATCAGGCCTGAGAGATCCAGGGAAGTGGGAAGGAGAGCACAGAGTGCCCTCAACCAGCACCTAACTCTCTTTCCCCACTCCCCAGTATACTTTTTCCCACTGTAGCATTTGGGTGGAGTGGTCAGGGACTCTGGGCTTGGGAATAAAGTTTTCACTTCCCTTTGGCTGTGCTTTTCCTAGGTACTCAGGCAGGCAGTCTCAGTCATTCGATGCCTGGGTCTTTGCTCCTTGCTGTTGGGTGCCTTGCTGACTGGTCTAAGGTTGTGAGCTAAAACCTAGTGGGTCTTAGCTCTACCTTTGGTCTATCATGTTTCCACTTGCTCATCTTCAGAAAAATAGCCTCCCCATTGCCTGTCTGTTGCATCGTAAATGCTGTTTCAATATTAAGCATTATTAGGGCATCCTTGCCTAACAAACACATCCTAAGGATCCAGTGATCAAGGCTGCTTTTAAAGGCCTCTCCTAATATTTACTTACCCAGCTTCCTTCTATACTCTTAGCTGTGTTTTTCTGAAACAGCTGCATCCAGAACAGAAGGCTCTTTTGTGTAAATTCGTAAGTCACCTGTACTTATTTTGTGTATCCAGGGCTGTTATGCTCGGCAGCAAGCTATTTTTTTTTTTTCAATAGGAGTTAGTGTTTGATATAATAGATTATTACATGTTCAGCATAGAAATGACTAGGTCTTGAGAAACAAGAAATGAGTAATTTTACTCTGAGGTAATATAACAGCTACTGTGGAGTCACTAAAATCAAGTAAATAGATCATTTGTGGTCAGGGCAGAAACATGGAATTACTACCTGAACAGCATTCAGCCATCATTCCCTCATTTAATCGTTCAACAAACAGGTATTGAGAACTTGAGGTGAGTTTGAGACGTTTTCTAAGTGTTGGGCAGGGCTACAAAGAAATCTAAAGCATACTGCCTCAAGGAGATCAAAGACTTCACCCAAATCCTTTCCATAGGAAGTTAATTGAAGTCATTGTGCTCTTTGATTGATACATGTAAGAACAAGGGAAGTGGCTCTCTTAGAAAGCAACTGGACTTGGAGCCAGGAATGCGAGGGGTAACCTGTACAGTTTTGCTTAGGAGGGTGTGGAGTAAGGAAGAGAAGGTAACACTGTTCAAACCCTGGCGACTTTATCCAAGAAGGCTAGTTACGACGCAGAGCTGGGGAGCCTGTGTGTGTAGGAAACTCAGCTCTGTCACTTATTAGCTGAATGATTTGGGGCAAATTACTAAATCTCATTGAGTTCCAGTTCTCTCATTTGCCAAAAGGGATAATCATAGTATTAACCTTAGGGTTATTGTAAAGATTAAGTGAGATTGTGTATGTGAAATGCCTGACATGCTGTAATCACTCAAAAAAAGAAAGAGTTGGGTGCCACTGACCAAAGGGAGCATTCCACTCTGCTCAGAAGACCAAAGCTCCGAGGGTCTAATTCTGCCCTTGTTACTGACCCATGCCCCAACTGAAAAACAGACCCATTTCCTCATGGTTCCTGAAGAAGCATCCACTTTTGCAGGAGAGTTGTAGCAATCATGGCATTCTATGTCCAGGATAGAAGAACATGTGCTACCACTTTTTTTAATCCCCCCTGGGAAACACTTCATTCTTTGCCAGTGAGGAACCTTTCATTTCCTCTATAATTGAAACAGGACCTCTGGGTCATTGGGTGAGTCTCATCTGGCTTGTGAGTCACCCAGAGCAGTTGTCCACTTTTTATCAAATGAGTCAGGAATGTATTGACCCAGGTCAAATGGTGTGGAGGGTGAGAAATTATCTAATGAATATGAACAACCCAGCCCTACCCTCGCACCACTTGAGGGACACAACACCCTTCCACATTGATCCCATCTCCTCTTCCTTGTCACCGTGAAGCCAGCCTAACCAGAAGGGGCAGACCAAATTGGACTTCTTTTATTCCAGCACCAGTGAGTAAAAGATGCTATGAAATATCTCTTTATGTCGGAAACCAAAGTTAGAATAATGTCATACTCTGATAATTAATACTATCAGGCTTGACATCAGAATATGTTAAATAAATCAGTCTTTAAATGCATATGTGTCTCTCAATTATAGGTTTTTGGTTTAATAATTGCTTTACCAATGAGATGAATTGCCTCAATATTCTGCTTGCTTTTGCCTGTACAGATGTGGCCTTTATAGACAAATATTAAATAGAAATACCTTTTTCTTCCCTGTCTCTATCTGTAAAATGGAGAATTTTTTTTGGAATGATATTTAAAGGAACTTGCGAGACTGATTTGACTCGACTGATTTTTATTGGGTATCTTCTCAGCATAGGGAACAGAGCCAGCCACTGAAGGGGACACAGAAACAGCTTTGCCAGTCCCTGCCCTTAGGGAACTTACATCTGGGAAGGGAAGGGGCTATGATAGGTCTGGGGGCAATAAGAGGTGGAGAGGGCCTTGAGTTGTCAGCATTCTCAAAACACCTTGTAGATGGCTGGGTCTTGGGAAGCAGAGAGGAGATAGGGTAGAGCTTTCTGGGTCAAGCACATGGCACGGATGGGGAAGGATATAAGGAAAGAAGGGGCCTCAGAGATGGCCACTCCCCAGGCTTTCTTAGGGACCTCAGTGCAAATAGTTCCCTGGATGTTTACAATCTCTGTGTCCCTTTTGCTCACTTCTCAGCAGCTCAGTCTGGCTAATAAGTGATGAAGCCATATTTGTAAGGTTTGTTTGCTGGACTCCAAAGCTGATGCATCTGGGCATCACACCACAGTTCTTAGACTTAGGGCAGAGCAGAATTGCTGGAGGCACTTTTGAGATGCAGAATTCAAAATGTCACTTTAGGTCCTAACTAGTACCTCAGGGTTGAAGCCTGGGGCAGTGCTCCCCAAACCTTATGAGCACCCGAGCCATGAGGATCTTGCTAAAATGCCATTTTGGATTCAGTGGGTCTGAAGGAGGGCCTGAGATTCTGTATTTCTTACAAGCTCCAGAGAATGCTGATGCTGCTGGGCCTTGAACCACTCTTAGAGTCACATGGCCTTGGGGTTTCTGAATTTCTCCAGAGGTTGAGCATCGCTGCACTGATTTCTGTGACGTTTCGTTTAGGCTTCCCTAGATATGGATAACATCATCTTGAGGGGATGCAGAGAGGCAAGACAAAATCAGGATGGGGCTGGGCCATGGACTCCAAGTCAGTAGTGAGTTTCAAGGTGGAGGGATGGGCAGACATAGCTGCCTGCTTCAGAGAGGTCTCGCAGGCCAAGCCGCATAGAGGGGAAGGCTGGAGCTGTGATTCCATTGCTGACAGATCCCACACGCGAGACACTCAGGACTCACTGATTAAATCAACGTGTTCCCAATGCAGGAGGAAAATCCCAGGTTTAGAACTAATTTCCTTCTGAGGGGCTAATCCTCCCTTCCGCAGGATAGACACACATAGACGTGCTCAGAGGAAATAACCTGGTGCTTTGAAACAAACCCACATGAGGGAAGCACATTCATCTTTGATAAAAAGATGGTTCTTCTGATTTTCTCTGGTTCCCAGACTGGGGAAATATTATTATGTTCCAGTTATGTTGAAATGAAACACATTTTAAAGTTTTTTTTTTTTAATAATGGAAAGGGCCGGTTATCTAAAGTGAATATAATTTCTTTAAACAATTTTAAAAATAAACAAATTTAGTTTTTTTTTTTTTTCAAAAAACATCAGGAAATAGCTTCATTGTTTGAGTTTAGATATAATTAAACCATTGATTTGGCCTCATTAGAAAGTAAATCTTTATCAAAGAATTGGGGCCATTGTGACAGGAGATGGATGGTAAGGAGATGCAGGTTTTATCCAAGCATATACTGTTAATTTCTTTATAAAGAGATAAAAATTGGGATAAGTGAGTGGCCCCACTAGGAAGTGTAGCAAATGTCTTCTCATTTTCCTAAGAGCCCCCATCTTGGTAATATCGTGTTGCTTAGGAACTAACAAAAACATGTCTGTGTGTGTGTGTTTCTCTCTTTCTCTCTTTCTTTTTTTTAATGGTCCCTTTGTGCCCTGATATTTTTCCAACTTGGCAGCTGTGAGGAAAAACAATGTGATTTGGTTAGATGCAGCCTCCCGCTCTCAAGTCTGGAGCAGAATAGATAAGAACTTCTATGTCAGAATACAAAGTTTACTCAGCACCAGTCAAAAGCTTTTGATCTTGCCTGCCCAATCTGGCCTCGCATCTTTGAAGTTCTATTACACATGCTAGGGTTCCGTCAATAAGAAACAGACCTTTCTTTCCCCTGCTAGTTAAAACATCTGCCTCCTGGAAACGCCCCGCATTAAAGCTGGCCACAATCGTTCCAGGGCTTATAGACACCTGGGTTTTGCCACATTAATAATGAGAAGAGAATGGTCTAAGGAATGGAAGCCATTGAAGAAAACCGTTAAGGATGAGGGGTGATATTTTCTCATTCCAAGATTGTATGGAAAAAGACTCAGCTTGGTTGGGACTCTCATAAGCAGAATGACTGACCAGGGCTGCCTTTTCCTGAGGCTGTTTATACAGTGCTGTGTATTCATGTTATAAGTCACATGTGATCTGCACTCTTTTTCTGGGGCATTAGCCATTTCACAGTGAAAAGGAGCAGGGAAAAACAGGCTCATCGGCTTGTAGTGTCACTCTTTGCAATGTCATTTAAACTGCTCGGCAAATGGCTTATTTGTCAAAGAATATTGCTTTTTCCTGGAACAAAACCCAGTTACTGATTGTTGAAATCTATGGATATCAGAAATGATATCAAGATGTGCTTCTGTTGCTACACGGTGGTGCCCTTTGAAGGGACAGAGAGGTGGGGGTAGGACAGCCTTTGTTCCTGGAAATGAAAGCGTCTAAACAATAGATTGTATGAAGAACTTCAAATGCCAGGCTCTATGCCACAAACTCTAGCTTGCAATAAAAGCCTTCCTCTCAGAGAGTCCAGTTAGGGAAATGCCAGAAGTGAGTGAAGGTCCAAGGAGTGGTGATGATGGGCAGGTGGCCAGACAGGCAGATAGACAGTAGACCAATGGCTGATAGTCCCAGGTGGCCAGTGCAAGCCCTGACCCTGTGGCCCTAGATTTGCTGCATCAGCTGTCAGAAGGGTAAGGAGTGCAAGTCAGGAGGAAAAACAACATGGACCCATCCCTCAGAAAATCTTTTCCAAAATGCTGAGTTCAATATGCAAGTGGCAGAAACAGGGCAAGTTAGTGTGTCACGAAACTACAAAATCATTGGACAGATAAGTTATTCTGGGGCAGTGCTAGCATCCCCTTTCTATCCCTCTTTCTTTCCTTGATAGTGTCTTTCATCTTCTCCAATTCCTAAGGCTGGTGCCTTCTTGCTCTTCATTTCTCTGTTTTTCCCTCCCTCCTTCCAAACTCTGATATCAATTTGGAATCTGATCAGCTTACCAATTCTAAGAATAAATAACTAGAAATGTTCAATTGGTCATTACCCCTAAGGGCATTTTCGTTTTAAGAGAAGACAAAGACACATCAAAGAAATGAATCTCTAATGGTGGAATTTTAGTCATTGATGGGCCAGAACTTCATTGTCCTAGAATTATACCATGGAGGGTCTATATTAACCTTGCTGAGGAAAGATAAACATCTCTTTCCTTTAGAAAGCTTGCAATCTAATAAGGAAGAAAAAGCAACAGATCCAAGAATTCTTATATGAAACATTTATGAGATAAACTAGGGCATGGTCACATAATGACACAGTTAGTTGAAAGGTAAATGGCGAGGAGGGACAAGGCAGGCTCAGTCATATCTCCCTGCTTGTGATGTCAGCAGTTCTGACCCAGATTGTAGGGATGTGGTAACATGGTGGGAAGTCGAAGGCCCCAGAAATGGCCCGGCTTGATTTGGTGTTAGAGTCAAACTATGGGAGGGTGCTGGGTGAAGGAAGGGAAACGAGGACCCTGATCCCCATGCTTGGGGTGTGGGCTGGCAAGACTGAGTCACTGTGGACTCCTGCCTGGAGAAGAACACAACAGTGTCCATGGCTGGTGAGAGCCATTGTGCACAGGCTGGCTGGATTGGAGGAGGTGGAGTGAAGGGCAAAGGTGAAGAGACTGGCTGGGGAAGGGACTGGAAAGGTGTGAGGTATGGTGGTTTGGAGCACTACTGTATAGCTTGACTGCCAGCTTAAACCTCAGCTCTGCCATCCTATAACCATGTGAACTTGGGAAGGTTATTTAGCCTCTCTGAATCAAGGAGCTTTCCTCTGTAAGATATGGATGATACTAGTATCTGTCTCTTAAGGATCTTATGATGATGTCATGAGTTTATATGTGTGTATTTATGTATATATGTAGGTAAATATATATATACATTTTATATTTGTATATATGTATTGTATATACATATTGTATATATGTATATTACATACATATATGTATGTAAATATATATGTAAATACACACATATAAACTCATGACATCATCATAAGATCCTTAAGAGACAGATACTAGAATTATATATATTTATATATACATATATATTATTAAATATATATTATATATACACATATATATATTATATATATATATTTAATCATGTGAAGCACCTTGATGTGTGCCTGGCACATGGCATTTGCTATGTTCATGTTAACATTCACAGCTGTTATCCAAGCATGGGGAGAGGAAGCACCTGCCCTCGGCATCCACTAGGGTGATGCTGGTAAAACAGGCAATACGACCTGTAAGAGGATCTTTCCATAGTCCCAGGTGATATGGTTTGGCTGTGTCCCCATGCAAATCTCATCTTGAATTGTAGTTCCCATAATCTCCATGTGTCATGGGAGGGACCCATTAGGAGGTAATTGAATCATGGGGGTAGTTACCCCCATGCTGCTGTTCTCATGATAGTGAGTGCGTTCTCATAAGATCTGATGGTTTTTTAAAGGGCTTTTCCCCATTTTGCTTGGCACTTCTCCTTGCTGTTGCCTTGTGAAGAAGAATGTGTTTGCTTCCCCTTCTGCCATGATTGTAAGTTTCCTGAGGCTTCCCTAGCCATGCTGAACTGTGAGTCAATTAAACCTCTTTCCTTTATAAATTACCCAGTCTCAGGTATGTATTTATTAGCAGCGTGAGAACAGATTCATACACTGGGAAATGACATGGGGACTGGCTGAGGAGGGCAGGTCCCCCAGAAGCATGATGCAGGATGTACCCTTGTCAACAAAAGCCTTTATTTCACTACATTCTACAGATAACTCATGGAGGAATTTAGCACCCAGCTCAGTTTGAGGATGATGATTTTCAGTTCTGTCCTCAAATTCCCACTTAGGAAGAAAGAAGGGGGCACAATCTGCAGCTGGACACAAAGAAGTACAGGTTGCAGGATCTGTTTCCCAAGAGTAAAATGGGAATTGTTTGACCCTCCCTTTCCAAGACTGAAGTGGATTGCCAGAAGCTCTGGAGTGGTTTAGGTGGGACCTTGTTAAAGGGTTGGGTGGAGGGGGCACAAGTTGGATAGTGGCACACGTACAGTTGGCTCTCCATACCCATGAGTTGTGTTGTGCATCTGCAGATTCTGCCTCCAATGATTTAACTAACCATGGATGCAAAATAGTCTAAAAAGAACCTCCACAAAAATAAAAATAACAATACAACAATAAAAATAATACAAATTTTAAAACAATGTGGTATAACAATTACTTACCTAGTGTTTACGTTGTATGAGGTAATATATGTAATGTAGAGATGATTTAAAATGAAGGTATACCTTGCATTATTGAGCTTTTCAGATACTGTGGGCTTTTTTTTTTTTTTTTTTTAAACAAATTGAAGGTTTCTCACAACCCTGACTTGAGCAAGTCTATTGGCACAATTTTTCCAATGGCATGTGTTCACTTCCTGTCTCTGTCACATTTCGGTAATTCATGTAGTATTTCAATTTTTTCATTATTATTATATCTTTTATGGTGGTGTGTGATCAGTGGAGTTTGATGTTACTATTGTAATTGTTTGGAGACACCACAAACCAAACCCATATTAAATTTAATCAATAAATGTTGTTTGTGTTCTGACTCTTTCTCTCCAGTCTCTTTCCCTCTCCTTAGGCCACCCTATTCCTGGAGACACAACAAAATTAAGATTAGGCCAATTAACAACCCCACAGTGGCATCTTTGTGTTCAAGTAAAAGGCAGAGTGGTACATCTCTCACTTTAAATCAAAAGCTAGAAATGATTAAGCTTAGTGAGAAAGGCACATCAAAAGCCAAGACCAACCAAAAGCTAGGACTCTTGAGCCAAACAGTTAGTCAAGTTACAAATGTGAAGAAGTTATTGAAGGAAATTGAAAGTGCTACTCCAGTGAACATGTGAATGATAAGAAAGTGAAACAGCCTTATTGCCAATATGGACAAACTTTGAGTGGTCTGGGTAAAGGATCAAACCAGCCACAACATTCCCTTAAGCCAAAGCCTAATCCAGAGCAAAGCCACTGATATGATTTGACTGTGGCCCCACCCAAATCTCATCTTGAATTGTAGATCTCATAATACCCACGTGTCATGGGAGGGACACTGGTGGGAGGTAATTGAATCACAGGGGTGGGTTTTCCTGTGCTGCTCTAGTGATGGTGAATAAGTCTTACAAGATCTGATGGTTTTAAAAAGGGTGGTTCCCCTGCACATGCTCTCTTGCCTGCTGCCACGTAAGATGTGCCTTTGCTTCTCCTTCACTTTCCACCATGATTGTGAGGCCTCCTCAAGTCATGTGGAACTCTGAGTCCATTAGACCTCTTTTTCTTTATAAATTACCCAGTCTCAAGTATTTCTTCACAGCAGTATGACAGTGAACTAATACAGTAAATTGGTACCACAGAGAGTGGGATACTGCTATAACAATACCCGAAAATGTGGAAGCAACTTTGGAACTGGGTAACAGGCAGAGGTTGAAACAGTTTGGAGGGCTCAGAAGATAGGAAGATGTGGGAAAGTTTGGAGCTTCCTAGAGACTTGCTGAATGGTTTTGACCAAAAAGTCCAGGCTGAGGTGGTCTCAGATGGAGATGAGGAACTTATTGGGAAGTGGGGCAACAGTGATTCTTGCTATGCTTTAGCAAACAGACTGGTAATATTTTGCCCCTGCCGTAGAGATCTGTGGAACTTTAACTTGAGAGAGATGATTTAGGGTACCTGGTAGAAGAAATTTCTAAGTAGTAAAGCATTCAAAAGGTGACTTGGCTGTTCTTAAAAGCATTGTTTTATTCATTCACAAAGATATGGTTTGGAATTGGAATTTATGTTTAAAAGGGAAGCAGAGCATAAAAGTTTAGAAAATTTGCAGCCTGAATATGTGAAAAATCCATTTTCTGAGGAGAAATTCAAGCCAGCTGCATAAATCTGCATAAGTAACGAGAAGCCAAGTGTTATTCACGAAGACAATGGGGAAAATGTCTCCAGGGCATGTCAAAGGCCTCACGACAGCCCCAAGCTGGGGGGCCTAGTGGAAAAAAATGGCTTCCATTGTGCAGTCTCAGGACACGGTGCCCTGTGTCACAGCCATGGCTAAAAGGGGCCAACATACAGCTCAGGCCATTGCTTCAGAGGGTGCAAGCCCTAAGACTTGGCAGCTTACACATGGTGTTGGGCATGTGACTACACAGAAGTCAAGAATTGAGGTTTGGGGACCTCCACCTAGATTTCAGAGGATGTGTGGAAACACCTGGATATCCAGGTAGAGGTGTGCTGCAGGGGCAGAGTCCTCATAGAGAACCTCTGCTAGGGCAGTTTGGAAGGGAACTGTGAGGCTGAAGCCCCCAGACAGGGTTCCCACTGGGGCACTGCCTAGTGGAGCTGTGAGAAAAGGGCCACTGTCCTCCAAATCTCAGAATGGTAGGTCCACTGACAGCTTGCATTGTGCACCTGGAAAAGTCACAGACACTCAACACCAGCCCATGAAAGCAACCAGGAGCAGGACTGTACCCTGAAAAGTCACAGAGGCAGAGCTGCCCAAGACCATGAGGTTCATCAGTGTGACCTGGATGTGAGACATGGAGTTGAAGGAGATCATTTTGGAACTTTAAGGTTTAATGACTGCCCCACTGGATTTTGGACTTGCATAGGGCCTATAGCCCCTTTGTTTTGGCCAATTTTTCTCATTTGGAATGGGTGTATTTACCCAATGCCTGTACCCCATTGTATCTAGGAAGTAACTAACTCACTTTTGATTTTACAGGCTCATGGGCAGAAGAGATTTGCCTTGCCTCAGACGACACTTTGGACTGTGGACTTTTGAGTTGTGCTGAAATGAGTGAAGACTTTGGGGGACTGTTAGGAAGGCATAATTGGTTTTGAAATGAGAGGACATAATACTTGCGAGGGACTGGGGTGGAATTGTATGATTTGGCTGTGTCCCTACACAAATCTCATTTTGAATTGTAGGTCCCATAATCCCCATGAGGTAATTGAATTATGGGGGTGTTTTTCCTGTGCTGTTCTTATGATAGTGAATATGGCTCACACGATCTGATGGTTTTATAAATTACACTTCCCCTGCACATACTTTCTTGCCTGCTGCCATGTAAGATGTGCTTTTGCTCCTCCTTTGCCTTCCACCATGATTGTGAGGCTTCCCTAAGCCATGTGGAACTGTGAGTCCATTAAACCTCTTTATCTTTATAAATTACACTGTCTTAAGTATTTCTTTATAGCAGTATAAAAATGGGCTAATACAGCCATAACTCTCTTCAATTCTATGAAATCTGAGAGAGGTAAGGAAGCTTCAGAAGAAAAGTTAGAAGCTAGCAGAGGTTGATTCATGAGGTTTAAGGAAAGAAGCCACCTCCAAAACAAAAAAGTACAAGGTAAAGCAGCAAGTGCTGATGCAGAAGTTAAGTTGCAGCAAGTTATCCAGAAGATCTAGCTAGATAAATGATGAAGGGGACTATACTAGACAACAGATTTTCCATGTAGACAAAACAGTCTTTTATTGGAAGAAGATGCCATCTAGGACTTTCTTAGCTAGAGAGGAGAAGTCAATGCCTGGCCTCAAAACTTTAAAGCACAAGTTGACTCTCTTGCTAAGAGCTAATGCAATCAGTGACTTAAAGTTGGAACCGATGCTCATTTGCCATTCCAAATATTACACAGCCATTAAGAATTATGTTAAATCTACTCTGCCTCTGCTCTATTAATGAAACTACGAAGACTGGAAGACAGCACATCTGTTTATAGCATGATTTACTGAATATTTTAAGTCTACTTTTGAGAACTAGTCCTGAGAATAAAAGATACCTTTCAAAAGGTGACTGCTCATTGACAATACTCCTGGTCACCCAAGAGCTCTGATGGAGGTGTACAAGGAGATGAATTTTGTTTTCATGCCTGCTAACACAACATCCATTCTATAGCTTATGGATCAAGACTTTCAAGTCTTATTATTTAAAAAATACATTTTGTAAGGTTATATCTGCCATGGATAGTGATTCCTCTGATGGATCTGGGCAAAATAAATTAAAAACCTCCTGGAAAGGATTCGTCATTCTAGATGATGCCATAAAGAACATCATGAGTCATGGGAGGAGGTCAAAATATCCATTTTAACAGGAGTTTGGAAGAAGTTGGTTCCAACACTCATGGATGACTTTGAGGGAGCCAAGACTTCAGTGGAGGAAGTAGCTGCAGATATGGTAGAAATAGCAAGAGAACTAGAATTAGAAGTAGAGCCTGGAATTGCTGCAATCTTATGACAAAACTTGAATTAATGAGGAACTGCTTGTAATGGATGAGCAAAGAAAGTGATTTCTTCAGATGGAATCTACTCCTGGTAAAGATGCTGTAAACATTGTTGAAATGGTAGCAAAGATTTAGAATATGCCGTAAACTTAGATGATAAAGCAGTGATAGGGTTTGAGAGGATTGATTTCAATTTTTACAGAAGTTCTACTGTGAGTAAAATGCTATCAAATAACAGCTCATACCACAGAGAAATCTTTCATGAAAGGAAGAGTCAATTGATGTGGCAAATTTTATTGTCTTATTTTAAGAAATTGCCACAGCCACCCCAACCTTCAGCAACCACCACCCTGATCAGTCAGCAGCCATCAACATAGAAGCAAGACCCTCTACCAGTGAAAAGAAGACAACTTGGTGAAGACTGAGATGATTGTTAGCATTTTTTTGCAATGAAGTATCATTTAATTAAGGTGTAGACATTATTTTTTAAGACAAAATGCTATTGCAAACTTAATGGACTACAGTATAGTGTAAATGTCACTTTCATATGAACTGGGAAACCAAAAAAAATTCATGTGATTTTCTTTGTTGCAATTTGCTTTATTGTGATAGTCTGTATCTCCAAAGTATGCCTGTATACAGGAAGAGGTACATAGGTTATTTGCAAATCCTACATGATTTTATATAAGGGACCTGAGCATTTTTTGTAAATGTTGGTAGCAGTTGGGGTCTTGGAACGAATCCCACATGAATCCTGAGAGAGAACTGTGCCTGGGCTGTGTTTCCTATGGCAGGGCATAGTGACATGGCCCTGGAGAGTAGTTCTGGTACCTGAAGACTTCACTTCTGGCTCACAGCTCCAAAGCACCAGTGACTGGAGTCCAACTTTCTCCCTCTGGAAGAGGTGCAGCCTCACCAGATCCACTTCTTTTCCCGGCCTGGCTCTCTCTCCCTTTTTATTCCCCTTTTGTCATTAAAATGACATTTTAATGTTGCATTCTTCCTTAGTTGCTAGTAAGAGTCTATCATTCTCTCTTCTTCACATTGTTTCGGTTCACAAGACATAGTCTCTTCTGGAGTTGAAAGTTCAGAAAAAGGAGACATGATGTTTCAGGAGACTTGTAGTCCCAGTCCGATCCCAGGAAGAGCTCTAGAGCTGGGATTGTATCACAGAGGTTGTTCTGCCCAGAGGCAAGGAGGATGGGCTCGAGAGCTGCGGTTGTTACCCATTGGCTCCAGGTACTATTCCTGCCATGTGGAAAAATGCCCAGGCATCTCCAGGAAAGGTGGCTCCAGCCAGCCAAGGACAGCTTCTAGAAAAGAGTGCAAGTGGGAGCTCCTCAATGCCAATATCTGCAGCAAGCATGAAATGGAGCCCTGCATATCAAAGGGTGTCTACACCCTCATAAGAGACCCTTCTTCTACTGCTGTCTACTTCAGTTTTAACTCTCACCATCAAGTTTTTGCATTCGCTGGTATGCTTTTTCAGGCTTCTGTGCCTTTCCACATGCTATTCCTTGTGCTTGAAGTGGTTTTTCCACCTTTCTCCTGATTATGATTTCAGGTGCAGCTAAAATGTCATTTCCTTTGTGGAGCCTTCCTCACTTCCTCCAAGCAAAAGCTGATCTGTCAGACTTCCTCTGTGACCCACAGCATTTTGTACCTGCCCACATTATAACATTGAAAATGTTCCTTTTGCTTAGTTTGCTATGTATTTGTGTACCTAAAAACTTTGGCTCTTAGAGATCAGGGACCTTTTTTTAAAATTCGTTTTTGAACATCCAATGACTGTCCTGGCACGTATTCTAAATACATGCGAAATAGGAATTTATTGAATACAGGAATGAAATTGCTGCAGCTGAAAGGCAAAGGAAACTTCTATTTCTCACATAGGGTGCCACCTGTCTGGGTGATTTGAGATAAGTAGTTTAAATCCTCTGTGTTATAACTCACTATCTGTAAAATATGTGAGCACTTAGATACTGCCAGCTAACCTCTGTTCTCCAGAGGCTTCACCATCCTCCTGCCAAGCAAAAATGAAACCCAAGCAAAGATGGCCTCTGACTACTACTTGTCAAAACACCTAAAATCCTTACTGACGGCATGTGGCCTCACTGCTATCCTTTGTCACCAGGATCACATTATCAATGGTGAATATGTCCTTAAAACACCAGGAACATTTAAAAATTGATATAAACATTTTAAGTATGACATTTACCTCTTTATTTAAAAAGTTAGCTTTATATAATCAATGGGGCTTCTAGAGTTTTAAAGTAGAAAGGTTAGTTTTGGGGTGAAAAGCACAGTAGAAGATTGAAAACTACTCTGGATTGGGAAGAAGAGAAGGGAGCAGAGAAGTAATTTGGCCAAGGCCCCATAGCTAATAAATGATGGTGTTTTTTTTGAACTTAAAATCAGTTTTACTGAGTTATAATTTATTTACAATAAAATACACTCATTTTAAATGCACAGTTTGATGGGTTTTGACAAATGGATGCACTTTTGTAACACCACCAAGATTAGGATGTAGAACATTTTCATCAACCCCAGAAGTTTCTGTAAGCCCCTTAGCAGTCAGTTCCCCCTCACCCATGGTCTAGATTCCAGGGACCTGCTTTCTGCCACTATAGATTAGTTTTGCTTTTTCTAGAATTCATTTAAAAGGCATTACACAGTATGTAGTCTTTTGTGTCTGGATTGTTTTCACTTAGCATATTGCTTTTGAGATTGGTCCTTGCTGTTGTGTGCATCACTAGTTGTTTGTTTTTATTGCTGAGTAGTATTCCAATGTGTGGACGCTCACATTTGTTCATTCATTTACCTGCTGATGGACTTTGGGTTGTTTCCAGTCTGGGGCTATTATGATTAAAGCTGCTATAAACATTCATGCACAAATCTTTGCATGAACATGTTTTTATTTCTCTTGGGTAAATACCTAAAAGCAGAATCGCTGGGCTGCATAGTAAGTGTTTGTTTAGTTTTATAAGAAACTGTCAAACTGCTTCTCAAAGTTGCCGTTTCCTACGGCAAGCAGTGTAGGAAGGTTCAAGTTGCAGAGCTTGGTTCTGAGCTCTACAGATTGGGAGTCCACTTGACTGGGAAGCCCTGTTCTTTTCTACCATGGACACTAGATCTATTTGCAAATCTGGGTGTATGTAAGAATAATTCAGACAGCTTGTTAAAAATACAGATTCCAGGCCAGGCATGATGGCTCATGCTTGCAATTCCAGTACTCTGGGAGGCCAAGGTGGGCAGATCACCTGAGGTCAGGAGTTCGAGACCTACCTGGCGAACATGGCGAAACCCTGTCTGTACGAAAAATACAAAAATTAGCTGGGCGTGGTGGTATGTGCCTGTAATCCCAGCTATTCAGGAGGCTGAGGGAGGAGAATCCCTTGAACCCGGGAGGCAGAGGTTACAGTGAGCCGAGGTTGCGCCGTTGCACTCCAGCCTGAGTGGCAGAGCAAGACTCCATTTCAAAAAAAAAAAAAAAAAAAGAAAGAAAGAAAATTACAGATTCCAGGACCCCAACCCCCAGAGTATCTGATTTGTAGGTCTGGAGTGAAGCTTGGGAATTTGCATCTTGATATGGTTTGGCTGTGTCCCCACCCAAATCTCATCTTGAATTTTAGCTCTCGCAATTCCCACGTGTTGTGGAAGGGACTTGGTGGGAGATAATTGAATCATGGGGTGGTTTCCCCCATACTATTTGCATGGTAGTAAATAAGTGTCGTGATTCCGATGTTTTTAAAAGGGGTTTCCCCTTTCACTTCGTTCTCATTCTCTCGTGCCTGTGCCATGTAAGACGTGCCTTTCGCCTTCTGCCGTGATTGTGAGGCTTCCCCAGCCACGTGGAACTGTGAGTCCATTAAACCTCTTTTTCTTTGTAAATTACCCAGTCTCAGGTATGTCCTTATCAGCAGCATGAAAATGGACTAATACGCATCGTTAACAAGCACCACAGAGGCTGTGGATGCTGGCAGTCCCTAGAACGCTCTTTGAGAAACTGCTATGTGGTTCACCAGATTTTCCAGAGAAAATCCCCCCAAATAGGGACATCTGGTATTCTAACAGAGAAATGGCTGCAGTTAACAAATGCCAACATCTGGCTGGTCCAGCTGTTTCTATATCACCGTTATCTATGGATGCTCTGGTGCAGAGAAAAATGACACCGAATGGTGGATAATTTTCAAATCTTCCTCAAGTGACTTTGAAATGCATGTTTATCCTCATTTTTTTTCCTAATATTATGCTCTAGGAATTTATGTTAGGAAAAGAGAGAGGCTATATTTTAAGAAGAAAACTCAGGAATTGCAGGGAAACTTTAATTTCCTTCACTGCTTAATTTTTTCAGGACACCAACTACATGCTTTGAGAAGACGAATGGTTCTCTGGTATTTTGTGCAGAAGAATCTTCCAGGGCATGTGTTAATATGGAGATTTGGGGGCCAGGTCCCACCAGAAAACTACAAACCACACTTTGAGAAACACTGAAATAAACCACTGTTTCTTAGTCTCTCTAGGGCAAAAGGCAATGGTCGACTGTGTGGGTTCCAAACCTTTATAAAAAAAACAAACAGAAAGTGGATTTTAAAAATTCATAGTTTTCTTAGTATTAGGGCATGTGAGTAAGAAACTGGGACTTACATTCAGACCTGAACTTGAACTTCAGCTGCATCACTTGCTGTGTAACCTTGGGTTAGTTCTGTAATACCCTAAGCCTCAGTTGCCTCATCTGTAAAATGGCAATTGTAACATCCACTTCATTTACCCTCCTTAATTTTCAAAGGCTGTGGAGGTTAATTGAGAGCCCACCCAGAGCCTGGCATCCGGCTAGTGCTCAGTGAGTGTCAGGTGATAACACCAGTGCTACCTGCTCTCATTCCCCAGCCCCATGTTGGTCTATGGTTGTGGATGGTGAATCCTCATCACACAGATTTGTGTGATGAGGCTGGGGCTCCAGGGATGCACAGGGGTCAGCCTTTCTCCCCTGAGAAAGGAGTGCTTGCTAAAATATTTACTCCACACCCTCCTCCCCTGCTCCCAGGAGAATGAAAAGTGTTCCGCCCCCCACATCCCACAAGTCCTCAGCCCATTTCTCCAGTGAGACAGAGCTTATTGCTACTTGTCACTTCTTATCTGATCTCCAAATAACACAAAGGCAACTCCTGCCCAGTCTGAAGTCCTGATCCCACGTGACCTTCAGACACCAGGGTGTGAAAGTGTGAGAACAGCCCAGGCAGGTGCAAGGAATCTGTATTTTCCCAGCTCTGCCTCAATCCCTGGATGGAGTCCCACCTCTATCCTGCCACCTCTGGGGACCTCACACAGCTGGGTAAATGGGGTGTCTCTCCTCCTGAGGCCTCCCAACTCCAGGAGACTGTCTGCAGTGGAGATGGCAGCACACTCTCCTGGTCTCTCTACCCAGACACATGGCACGGCTTAACACATGGCATGGTATGGCTAAGGGTCCCATGCAAACAAAGATGGGGTGCCCAGGATGATCTTCAGATAAGGGCCCAGGAGCTCTGTATTCTCAGGGCTTCTCAGCTTCAGGTGGAGAGGGCATATGCCGAATTGAGAGCAAAGGGTCCTACCATCAGAATATGACTCCATTTTCCCCTATCCTGTTCCCCGCAGATACCAGCCCTCAGGTTTCTTTCTTGACAGTTTCATCCGGTCTCTCCCGGAGACCAATCTTTCTTTGGGATTCTTTGCTCCCTCTCTGAAGTGCATTTCCCTCTCCTCCCCTCCCGTTTGCCATCCATGGTGACCTTGGCATGTCTGCCAACACTCAACATTGTGAGGCTTTATAAACCTCATATCTCAGAAGGGGCTGACATTACATTACAAGAGGATCTGTAAACCTCCCCGGGATGACTGATGTCTTTTTTAAACAACAGACCAAGACTTCATTTAAATTAGTAACATGGAGATTAGAGGCGCTCTGTCAGCCCCTGGCTCGGCCACACCGCGAGGCTGGGAATATCAGTCACATGAAAGCTGTTAAGTTTGAGATGGAAATAAATCTGGGAGCCTGTAAAAACTGTCAGCAGGTCAGGGAAGTTTATGAACTCTTGCTGTATCTAATCATAAATCATCAGAATAAGCTAAAACTGAGAAGAAAAATGTCCTCTTTTGTAATCTAATGCTGTCTGTTAGGGCAATAAAACTCAAATGAAATGCATGCATTGCAATTTTTAGCTGATACTTTACATTATTAGCAAAGTGAAGGAAGAGACTCCAACTTAAAAGAGTGAGACAGATGAGGAGAAGAGCACCATCCTTCTAAAGCTCCAGGCTCTTCATCCTCTGACTTTGTGATCTTTCCTCCCTTCCCACCTCCTCAGGCCTCAAAACAAGGAAGTAGGTGATATGGATCCCAGGGACTTGGTTGCTAAGTGACAGGCAGTGAGAGTGTCCTGGGGGTGACCTTGAGATGGGTCACGTGGTCCAGTCTCTGCTCCCAGCAGGGGTTCCCACACTGGCCTTATTGACCCACTTCACATTCCCACACTTTTGGGCTGCAGAAGAAGGAAGGTGTGTGCCAGCCAGGCTCAGGTCTCCAAACTTTCTTGTTCTCATTAGCCTGGACATGTGCCCTAATCACCCAAGCCCTTCGGGGGTGACTCACTTCCAAGTGAGGGTTTTTGGAGACTCCTCTGTATCCCTGGAAACCTTTAGCAATAACTCATCTATTCCGCACCTTTCTCCCATGATCTGCAATGTTTGATGTTGAGGTTTACATTTTGCCTTTATTTTCTCCAGGACCTGCCCAGGGATTGACAGCACCTGAAGCAGGCATGAAAGTTGGGTGAGGAACAGGGTTGTTTCATCTGTGTCCACTATTTATTGAGTTCTAGGTCTGCGGTGGGTGCCAGAGACCCAAAGGGAAATAAATTAATGCTCTTTCAAGGGTGGGGATAGAGGGGAAGGCAGGGCAGCCCTGGATTTCTACTATAAAAACCAATGGTGGCATCCAGCTTGCTGCAGCCTCTTGTTGGTCTTTCTAAACACTGGGAAAGTATGAAAGACTGGAGATGGAGCGGGGCAAGAGGCACAGAGATGCCTGGGAAGATACCTTCAAGAAGATGAAGGGTTTTCATGGGGTAGGTGGTGAGCTGCTATCATCCATATCTGCAGATAACTCTCCAAGAAGAACGGGCCTAACCTAATGCTTTGGCTATTGTAGACATTGGAGTGTTTGATACATAAAAAATGAAATAATTAAATGGATTTAAGGTAAAGCAGCTGAGATTTTGATTAGCTCCAGAGTAAACTTCCTAATTTTTGAGATATTCAAACATTGGAATAAGTGGACCTGGGGAGCCTGAGAAGATTATCCCTGAAACTCATCCAGAAAATATTGAATGACCATTTGCATGGGATTAGACATCCTCCTGCAAGAAGGCAAAAGTCTGAGCAAGCAAATCTCTAGAAGTCCCATTGAGTGTTATCTCCCACCCTCAACTCAGCCAAATTGGAGGGTGGAAAATCCTTCTCCAACCAGATGGTGTCTTTGTCCAATCCTGTTGCTATAACAAAATACTTAAGTGTGGGTTTAGAAACAATAGAAATGTATTGTTCACAGTTCTGGAGGCTGAGAAGTCCAAGATCAAGGCACTGGTGGATTTGGTGGCTGCTGAGGGCCTGTTCCTTATAGATGGCACTTTGTCCTCTTGTGGTGGAAGGGGCCAATAAGCTCCCTCAGGCCTCTTTGTTTTGAGACAGAGTCTCTCTCTCTCACCCAGACTGGAGTAGAGAGTGGCACAGTCATAGCTCACTACAGCCTCAACTTTCCAGGCTCAAGTGATCCTGCTACCTCAGCTTCCTTGAGTAGCTGGGACTACAGTTCTCTTTTATCAGGGCACTAATCCCATTCTTGAGAGTGGAGTCATCATGACCTAATCACCCCCTGAAGTCTCTGTCTCTCTCTCTCTTTTTTTTTTTTTTTTTTGAGACAGAGTCTCACTCTGTCACCCAGGCTGGAGTGCAGTGGCACAATCTTGGCTCACTGCAAGCTCCACCTCCCAGGTTCACGCCATTCTCCTGCCTCAGCCTCCCGAGTAGCTGGGATTACAGGTGCCCACCACCATGTCCAGCTATTTTTTTTGTATTTTTAGTAGAGATGGGATTTCACTGTGTTAGCCAGGATGGTCTCAATCTCCTGACCTTGTGATCTGCCCGCCTTGGCCTCCCAAAGTGCTGGGATTACAGGCGTGAGTCACTGTGCCCAGCCTCTGTCTCTTAATACTATTGCACTGGATCTTAGGTTACAACATATGAATTTTGGGGTACACAACATTAAGACAATAGCAGGGAGCGACATCTCCCATGTACCTGCCCCCCAAAGCATCATCTTACTGAGCTCTAGTCACTGATGCTGTGTCTTCTCTTTCCCCCAATGGAAATAAAGGGCAGGTCCCTCTGCAGGAGGTGCATTAGCCTTGGCTTGGGGTAGGGCTTAGCATAGCAGGTGATAATCTCCACTAGCTCTCCCACTGGAGTGACACACGTGAGCCTTGTAAAGGGTGAACATTTCAGAGCAGACAGCCAAAAGTAAACCAAATGAGAGGGAGATCCAGAGACAGACAGCGTTCTTACAGATCTCTCAGGAGCATGAAGAAGTAGTTCCTGGAATAGCAGCCCTATTCTGGCCTCTTAGAGCAGAGGAGAGAGGCAGTGGGAGGCCTAAACAGGGACTTAGTGCTCTGGACCCCCTCCCTAGTGAGTCACCTGAGGGCTCTGAGGAGGTCTGGGACCCCTGAGCCACACTCCCCTGCACTTGCTTAGCTCTAGATGTTTCCTTTAGGCAGCATGTGGTTCAGAAGAGAAAATCCAAAGGGAAATTCGCCATTATGGCTGTGTCTCCTTCTATTAACTGCCACATGTAAGTTTTTACTTTAGCTTGTTGATGGACCTAGGAAGAAGGCTGGTCAGTCAAGGACTCTTCTCTTACTTCTATAAGTGGGGAAACAAAGACCTTGCTTAAGAATGGCTCTAGGGCCACGCGCAGTGGCTCATGCTTGTAATCCCAGCACACCTGAGGTCAGGAGTTGGAGACCAGCCTGGCCAACATGGTTTCTATTAAAAATACAAAAATATTAGCCGGCCATGGTGGTGGGTGCATGTAATCCCAGCTACTCTGGAGGCTGAGGCAGGAGAATCACTTAAACCTGGGAGGCGGAGGTTGCAGTGAGCCAAGATTGCACCATTGCACTCCAGTCTGTGCAACAAGAGTGAAAATCTATTAAAAAAAAAAAAAAAAAAGAATGGCTCATCAGCGGCACAATCATGAGTGAAATCCAGGTCTCTTTGCCCTCAGATCATCATGTTTTCCTTTACATTGTACCACCATTAGCCTTCTAAGATTCTGTTGGTCATACAGAATCAGAGAATAACTGTGAGCTGAAGAATAGGAATTGGCCCTGCTCCCCAGAGCCTGAGGGTTATCAGGCAATGGGCTGAAAGATGGGCAGTAAGATGGAATTCACATATATATTTTGTGGGCATGTGTTTTGCCTTATTCTTGTGACAAAAGGTAGGGGTGTGTGTGTGTATGTGTGTGTGTGTGTGTACGTGTGTGTGTGTGGAGCAGCAATGAGGGGGAGAAGATAACATTACAAAATGTAAATTTCTGTGAGGAATTAGAGAAACTTCTAGGACCTTCATGACTTGAGAAGACAGTTTGCCATACATATTACTTACATTAACCAATATTGTATTTCCTGGGGATAGACAAGAAAAATGGGTGCTTTACCTCTAGGGAATGTAAAATATAGAAGAGCAATCTGTTTATGCACTGGAGGTTGGGAGAGAGGTGGGTGGAGGGATACATCAGAAATATCAAATAGGAGGAGGAAGAGTGCCGTTCCAGAACAATACTTCTTTATTTCCCATCTTAAGCTGTAAAAAGACAAATTTCCTGTTTATTAAAATAAAACTGGACACCACTCTGGGACTGCAATGACACCCACAAACACCGGTTCCAGACTCTTCCGCTTGTTTGTGTTGACATTTAAGGTAAACGCCACCATTATCTGTATTATTCACAATGACACCAATGTATACATGTGGCCTCACAGACCCAGACACAGGCTCATGGGTCAAATAACTTCTTTTCCTTTCAGCAGAAATTTCCACCTCCAACCATTATACCTCAGAGTGAATGACCCATGTTGGGTTAATGACAGTGATTTCCTCTTGTAGCCTCCCAAACACAGTGGATACTTGCTCTCCAGTCGCTACCAGAGCATCAGGGCAGAGGAAAAGGTGATGAAACAGCCTCTTGTCCATTTCTTCTCATTGTTGTGGTGAGAGGACATTCCAACCACGTTTCCGTTGCAAAGGGCGGGCAGGAGAAAGAAGCAGACAGGCACACAGGTGTCCCCTTCCTGACCACGGATGGCCGGGACACAAACCATCAGTTCCTCCTCAGCTGCTTTTGGAAGCCAGTGGTTTTGCCGGACCAGCCCAGCAATTCATGCCTTGCTTAGGACATCATGGCAGCAGCTCTGCTAACTTTTTGTAGGATGCCTTTACCAGGGGAATCATAGTGAAGCCAGTGTTGAACAGAATGCTTATAATTTGACATTGAACTGTGTGGCATTCTCAAAATTCAGCTACTTTTGATCTACCAAAATGATAATTTCATAGGTTTTAACTTAATGATGTCTGAAACTATGTGAGCCTTAGCCTAGTGGGGCTCGCACATTTTAGTGATCCCTGAAGAATCACTAAATCTGGCAGAATGCCCAGTTCCCCAAGAATTTTGTTATATTGAGGATTTCTTTTTCGCTGTTTCTGTGTTTTGTTTTATTTAGTTTTAAAATACCAGTAAGAAAAGTAGAAATGAAGAGAGAAAAAGACGTGGAAAAATAATTGTAGAATATAGATTAGTTATAAATGGCAGGTAGCTTAAGATTGCCTGAGTTATGAAAATGATAGGAAGTGGCAAAGGATCACTTGATTAGAGGAGGAAGGCAGTATCACAAAGTAAACCGAAAAGACTTGCCCATTAAGACAGGCTATGAAGATGGGATGAAGGGCTTAGGGATAAAGGATTTTCTGCCCCTCTTTGGTCATGCTCTGGAGCGGTATCTTGGGGCTATGCCATGAGCTGATAGGAGTCAACGTGAGGGACTTTGCTGCCAGCTGGTTCCCTGTCTCCTTCAACTCCTTTCTTCCGGAAGTCCAGTAAAAAGTGGTTGTCCTCCCTCTATTATAAAGGGTTTTTTCTCTACCAGCCAAGTAAATGAGGTCCAGTTGAAGAAGACAAGGTAACACAATAGAAGACAGTAAGACCAGCCATCCAAAGCACTGGTTTTACATGGATTTGACTTTGATGGAATGAAGGGTCAGCTTTTCACTATCAACATGTGTCCACTTTGTCAGGAAGGGCCTCCTTGGGTGAGAGAATCTTGCCGCACAGTAAGTGGGCTCCTGGTTTGAGCCCACCACTCCTGGTCTGATCTTTTCAATTATTTTGGCTGTTTCTTAGCATTGATAACTGACAGCTGGTCATAAGACTTTACTTTTGAAGAATTCTAATACTTACATTATTTTCTTCTCATTTGGCTTTATAACTTTCATTTTCTTGGCTCTGTTCATTATTTATTTCTCAAATACAGCACTATGCCAAGAGCAGAAATACGATTTTTGCCCTTGTGAAGTCAAATACTGAGATACATATTGAGTAAAACAACAGAGAATTATTAATTGCTTTAAGTATTCAGAGTCTGTTTGTACCCTGCCCCTGTCAGCCAGGGTGGCCACGTGGATGGAGTCACTGTGACTGCAGCTGGACAGAGACATTTTTCGAAGGACAACCAAAGCCACTGTCAGGATAGACAGTTCAAAACCAAGTGACTGATTCTGAGGCTAGACTGTGCGCCAAGGAGGATGGCATACATACCTGAACAAGAGAATAGATGTTGGTTATTTTTTTCTTTAAAATATGGATGTTCAAATTTTTATAATTAAATCTGTTGTTCATTTGTGGTTTCTTTCATTGCTTTTAGATATAAAGGCTTCTTTCCCATTCGTATATTTAGAAAACAGATACATATCCACCTATACTTTATTCTAGTTAAGAAAATGTTAAGCTGATATTGGCATGTTTAGGGGATATCCTTGCACAGCCATGGAGAAATGCAGGTTGGTGTGCAGGGGCGAGGCGAGAGAAGGGTCATGTGTTTGGACCACGTCTGTCAGTCTAGGAGTGAGTGAAGTGGGGCTGTGGGCTACATCCCAGAGCGAGACTCTTTCAGGGTATCCAGAGACGGTAATGTGAAGAAGGAAACAGCGTAGTCAGGCAAGAGGACCTGGGAAGAACATCCTAGAAACCAGGGAAGAGGGGATTTGACAAGAGAGGAATAAATCTCCATGCTTAGGTTCAGCAGGACGATCCATGTCAGATATTCCTTGGGAAAGGGAGGGGAAACCGAAGATCAGAGGCGCTTCATGACTAAGTCACTTAGACCCTCAGTGGCAATTTAGGTCCATCTCTCAGTGACAGAGGCAGCTCTGACTTCTAAAGGCTTTGGGAGTCCATGGGTCTGTGTCACCTGGCCTTGCGCAATACCAAGAAGCCCAGAGCTGCTCTGACTGAAGGACCCACTTATTTTGTTGTTGTTAGGAAAGATATTCATAGAACAATGTAGTAAATAAGCAATGTAAAAAGTGAAGGGCAGAGCAGGACTAAGGTCAGGCAAATGTGGCACCCAGGGTAGAGTGTTTAAAAAGGCACTTGCCTGACTCAGAGTGAGCGGCTCCTAGAGAAGTCTCCTTTCAATCTCAGGGTTGTTTGAAAAAAAGAAACAAAAACCAAAACAGAGTGATGACTTGTCTTGAGATATTAGGTTGGCGCAAAAGTAATTGTGAGTTTTGCCATTGCAAGAAATGTAAATACATAAAAGGAAAAAGTCCCACAACTTTTAGAAACACAGTCTCACCAGCCCAGGAGAATAACCATGCGAGGAAGCATATCTTTGTCCTTCAAAGCTGCAGATATTGCCATGACTCCTCTTTTGTATTTTCTAGAAATGGAAAGAGAAGATGTTGAGGAAGTCACACTCTCCAACAGCGCATAAGTAGGAAATTACCAGCTAGTTAAAAGAGTACACCACCTTGTATGTACAAACAGAATTTCTTTCTGTGTGAAGTTGCTCAGCCCATCCAAAAATTGAACCTGTTTTTAACTCATCTATCCAGGGTGTTAAACAATCTAGAGTTATATCTTAGTTCCAATCCCAGTTCTGCTTATCTATGTGACCTGGGAAAAGTTACTTTCTCTCTTTGGGGCCTCAGTTTTCCTGTCTATACAATGGGTCCACTGGACTGAATGATCTTCAACATCCTCCAATCTGCTTTTAGGTAGATAAAATATGAGGGCAAAATCAGAAACTCTCCTGGAAAACTATGAATCTGGGGACTCAATATTTTAATGTATAAATACATTATTTTAGGCCAGGTGTGGTGGCTCACACCTGTAATCTCAGCACTTTGGGAGGCCAAGGCAGGCAGATCACTTGAGGTCAGGAGTTTGAGGCCTGTCTGGCCAACATGTGAAACCCCGTCTCTACTAAAAATACAAAAATTAGCCAGGTGTGGTGGTGCATGCCTGTAATCCCAGTTACTCTGGAGACTGAGGCAGAATAATCGCTCGAACCTGGGAGGCGGAGGTTGACGTGAGCTGAGATCATGCCAAAACAGATGTCTGGCATAAAATGTAAAAATGTAAGACTATGTCTCACATTTAGAATCTAGTGATGTCTTAGATTATTGTAATTTCCCAAATTTCCCGGAATCAAAATGTATAGTGTTTCATTTTCCCTGTGTGGTATTTATCAGTGGGTATGTAGCTAGAAGATGAGGGTTGTGTATTCTTGTTTTTGGACGTTTACAATTGCTGGTTGCATTTGTTATAAACAGCTCTATTCTACTTGGGGAGCTGGTGATCAACAAGGCAGATAATATTTTCATAATATTCAAAAAGACTAATGTTGTGAAGACAGCCTGTTGAGGGGGTCTCTGTTTTCTTAGCAGCTTCACAATTTCCTGCAGGCTGTCTCCCATCCAGGCTCTTTTCTTTGTTGGGTCTGTCCTCTGTTCCAAGCACCAGAAGAATCATATCCAGTCATTTGCTAACACTGGAGAAAAAAAAAAAAAAAGAGAGTGTCACTTCTGGTAGAACGAGGGGGAAAAAAAAACATTCATGGCAAGATTTTCTTTTTTCATATTTCCAAACAGTGGGGGCAAAATAATGGAATGTTTGCCTTGAATTTTGTGTTGCTTTGGCTGCAATGAAGAGATAGTTTCTTGAAGGCAAAAATCTGTCTTTTGTCTTATTATTGCCATCTTCAATCACGGGAAAATCTGTTCTAGCTGGCGGTTTTGCATTATTACTTTTTTTGCCCTCAAATCTGTCGCTTGTACCAATTGTGGAGTTTTTTGATTGAAGTGTGGATTCGAAGGGCATGGTGAAGAACGTGGCTGTGACTTATGAAATGGATCAGAATAACCTGCCTCCTCTCCCTTCATTGTCTCCTCTTCACAGAGAGGTCGGGGAAGCCCTGACCTGGCTCAGGTGCTCAGGATCCCAGCTATAGGATGAAGAATGCTGACATGGTTTGACTCTGTGAACCCAACCAAATTTCATCTCGAATTGTAATCCCATGTCCAGGGAGGGACCTGTAATCCCCACGTGTAGAGGGAGGGAGTTGATTGGATCATGGGGGTGGTTTCTCTCTTGCTGTTCTCATGATAGTGAGTTCTCATTAGATCTGATGATTTTATAAGCATCTGGCATTTCTCCTGCTTGTGCTTCCCTCTCCTGCCGCCATGTGAAGAAGGTTTTTGCTTCCCCTTTGCTTTCCATCATGAGTGTTAAGTTTCCTGAGGCCTCCCCAGCTATGTGGAACTGCGAGTCAATTAAAAGTCTTCTTTATAAATTACCCAGTCTCAGGTATTTCTTTGTAGCAGTCTGAAAATGGACTAATACAGATGCCCAGGCTGCATCCCAGAAGCTCCCTCTTAATAGACAGAAAGTTCAAAACAGTCCACACACCACAGAGCTTGGAGGAGGACCCTCTCTACCCTTTTGCCTTCATCAAAATCACTTTTTAAATGAACAGACAGGCATGAGGTATTGTCATTTTGGTAATTCCATTCTGGGAAGGTAATTTGTTTTTCTAATCAGGCCTATAGGGGGAACCAGAGATAGATGCACTTGAACTCCTTCCCTGAATCCATTTCCCTGAAACCCTCAGGTCTTCCCTTAGCCTTTTCTTTCTTCTCTACAAAGCCCATGGTGACAAGAGAGGTGCCTGTTTAAGGAGGAAGCAAAGCTGGAGCTTTCCGCTGTCTATCCCCACCTTAAGATCACTGGGAATCATTTCTAAATCTCCACCAGCTCCACTTCTTCCCACTAGCAAGAGGTTCACCAGAACTTTGACTGGAATTTCTCATACTTTAAAAATAAACAACGATAGGGTGCATGTTTTTGAGAAGATTACTTTCCTTGATGCAGCAGTCTCAAATGTAATAGCTGGTTCATATTAGCCACTCAGTGGTAGTTGTTATGTGAATGAACAAATGAATAAGTGGTAGGGCACCGAAGGGTCCTAAGTATTAGCTGACTTTGTGAGAAGCCTGAGAAAGATTTGTGGCATCCCAGGCTGGGAAGGAGGATGAAACAGTGGGGTTTGCCTATGAAGCACTCTGAGTGAAGCCATGCTTCGCCAGATGGAAGGAAGTTACTAGGCAAGAACAAGTAAATGATCCTCATTCCTGGCACCCTGGCATGGTGCCAGATTCAGGGTTTTCAGAAGCAGGTGAAAAAGTTTGACAAATCAAGTTGATTTCCTTTTTCCAAAACAAAGGTCTGATTCAGTCAAAATGAATTAAATTTGAGGCAGTGGTTCATATTTACCTGTATTTGATTTAAATGTTTGTGTGTGGGTGTGAATATATATAGTTCATGTGTCTTAAAGAGTAAATATATATATATTTATTATATTAAGAGTAAATATATATTTACTTATTATATATTTATGTATTTATAAAATTTATATTTAAATATGTACAAATGTATAAACATATTTAAATATATTATATATTTATATTTGTATATATTATATATTTTCTATATATGAGATATAAATATATATTTATATGCTAAAATATAGAAAATATATAATATATAAATATATATTTCATATATATTTTATTAAAATATAGAAAAATATATTTATATTAAATATTATTATTATTATTTTTAATTAATTTATTATTATTATACTTTAAGTTGTAGGGTACATGTGCATAACGTGCAGGTTTGTTACATATGTATACTTGTGCCATGTTGGTGTGCTGCACCCATCAACTCGTCATTTACATCAGGTGTAACTCCCAATGCAATCCCTCCCCCCCGCCCCTCCCCATGATAGGCCCCGGTGTGTGATGTTCCCCTTCCCGAGTCCAAGTGATCTCATTGTTCAGTTCCCACCTATGAGTGAGAACATGCGGTGTTTGGTTTTCAGTTCTTGTGATAGTTTGCTAAGAATGATGGTTTCCAGTGCATCCATGTCCCTACAAAGGACACAAACTCATCCTTTTTTATGGCTGCATAGTATTCCATGGTGTGTATGTGCCACATTTTCTTAATCCAATCTGTCACTGATGGACATTTGGGTTGATTCCAAGTCTTTGCTATTGTGAATAGTGCTGCAATAAACATACGTGTGCATGTGTCTTTATAGCAGCATAATTTATAATCCTTTGGGTATATACCCAGTAATGGGATGGCTGGGTCATATGGTACATCTAGTTCTAGATCCTTGAGGAATCGCCATACTGTTTTCCATAATGGTTGAACTAGTTTACAATCCCACCAACAGTGTAAAAGCGTTCCTATTTCTCCACACCCTCTCCAGCACCTGTTGTTTCCTGACTTTTTAATGATTGCCATTCTAACTGGTGTGAGATGGTATCTCATTGTGGTTTTGATTTGCATTTCTCTGATGGCCAGTGATGATGAGCATTTTTTCATGTGTCTGTTGGCTGTATGAATGTCTTCTTTTGAGAAATGTCTGTTCATATCCTTTGCCCACTTTTTGATGGGGTTGTTTGTTTTTTTCTTGTAAATTTGTTTGAGTTCTTTGTAGGTTCTGGATATTAGCCCTTTGTCAGATGAGTAGATTGCAAAAATTTTCTCCCATTCTAAATATTATTATATTTATATATCATCATATATATTTATATAAATATATATGAAATATATTATATATTTTATATATTTATATAAATATTTCATATATTTATAAACATATATTTCATATATTTATATAAATATTTAATATTTTTTATATATGAAATTTTTATATATTATTTATTTATCTATATTTTTATATATTGCTTATATAAACATATATTTCACATATTTATATAAATATTTCATATATATTTATATATTTCTTATATATTTATATATAAAAATATATTTCTTATATATTTATATAAATGTATATTTCTCATATTTATATAAATGTATATTTCATATATTTTATATAACATATATTTATATTATGTATTTATTAAAATATACATATTTACTCCTTAATAGGAGATATATATCTATATATTTACTCCTTAAGACACATGAAAATGTCTCAGATGGTTAAGGACTAGGAGCAACCACAGGTCTCAGGGCCTTAGGAGTTAGGATGGAGAAGAAAGCTCCTTTCCAGGTGCAGCAGCTTCTGGACCACGCTGCTCCCACACTTGGCCTGGGGTTGGAAGGTCGGGACTAGACTGTGTGCTGGGAGCACAGGATGGAGACTATGGGTCTGTTTGCTGATCTGTTGGGTCAGTGACAGCTTCATTCAATGTCTCATGTGGCTCTCTGAGGGTGAAGCTCCTTTGATGACAAACTTAATGGTGTCCGAGAATTCTCAGAACTTCATACCTCCACAGTGGATTCTGTCCTCTCTCTATGATTCTTTGGTTGTTTAAATGGTCATCTCCATTTAATGCTATATTGAGTTTCTAAGGGACTGGAGAAAAATTCTCATTCCTTCAAACAAAACTTCCAGTCTTTATTTACTCTTTCTTTCCTTCTTTTCTTTTCTCTTTTCTTTTCTTCCTTCCGTTTTTCCTTCCTTCCCCCTTTCCCTTTCCCTTTCCCTTCCCTCCTTCCCCCCTTTCTCTCTTTCTTTCTTTTTTTTTTCAGAGTCTCACTCTGTCTGTCACCCAGGCTGGCTAACTGCAACCTCTGCCTCCCGGGTTCAAGCGATTCTCCTGTCTCAGACTCCTGAGTAGCTGGGATTACAGGCACCGCACCCAGCTAGGTTTTTTTTTTTTTTTTTTAAAGTAGTGATGGGATTTTGCCATGTTGCCCAGGCAGGTTTCAAACTCCTGAGCTGAGGCAATCCGCCTGCCTCGGCCTCCCAAAGTGCTGGGATTACAGGCGTGAGCCACCGCACCTGGCCCCGTCTGTCTTTCTAACATAAAAATATCTAAATTCAATGGAAGAATAACATTTTATAGTCTTCTGTGGGGCTCTTCAGGATCCCCAAGAGAAGAGGTTTTCTTAGAGTTGATGTTTCAATTTTCCGGGGTTTTCTATTTCCCAGGTGATGACCTGAGGCTCAGATCAAAATTAAGGTCTTTGGGAAGCAAAGATTTACCCATTTCTTAGCCAGAGGTAGCAGATGCCAAGTAAAACTTGCAAAGGACTTTTCTCATTAGTTTTCTCTAGCTCCCTTGCAGCCTTAGAGTTTGGAGGCTTTATTTCATAGAATTTTCCTAATGGAGAGAGCAAGAGGTATCCTTTGTATTTTCCCCATGGAGATCAGAGCCATGAGGTCTCTTGGTATGAGAGTTCTTGCAAGTACAGAGGCTTAACTGCAGTGAGTAAAGATGATATGGTTTGTGGAGTTTGAGAGATCTCTGACACTCTCCAGAACCGTGTCCTGTTGTGTTAGTGGAACCTCCAACTATCTGATAATGACATTAACTTAACACATGCTGTAGCTTACAAAGCACAGCCAGGCAGATTTACCTCACAAAAACCCAGTAGGGCAGATATTATTATTTCTCCCTACTTTGTAAATGAAGAAATCTCAGACATAGCTTGTCCAAAGCCACACAGCTGGCTGGAGACAGAGTCAGGGTTCAGAGCCAGGGCTGCTGGCCCCAGACCCTGTGCTCGGTCACTAGTTCAGAGATTGCTGTCCTGATGCTGCTACTGCAACTGCACCATGTGACCTCACCCCTGGGTAACCCTCATCAGACACCCAAAGCTTCAGAGGTCGTTTGAGCACTTACTGCCCCTGGGGAGAGAGTAAACACCTGGTGGTGAGCAGAAGTTAGGGACCGGGAACCGTGAGAAGAGGTGGCAGCAGAGGTGAAGTCAGGTTGCTGGTCTTTTATTTTTTATCCTTCCTATTTCCAAGCTGGCCTTGATGTTACACCTAACATCCAGCGGCTTCATCTCCTACCTTCGAATGATTGACTTTTTTTTAGAAGTTTTCTTTTTTTTTTTCTGGCCGGGTGTGGTGACTCATGCCTGTAATCCTAACACTTTGGGAGGCTGAGGCAGGTGGGATCAATTGAGGTCAGGAGTTTGAGACCAGCCTGACCAACTGGAGAAACTCCGTCTCTACTAAAAATACAAAAATGAGCTGGGCGTCATGATGTATGCCTGTAATCCCAGCTACTTGGGAGGCTAAAGCAGGGGAATCGCTTGAACCCAGGAGGTGCAGTTTGCAGTGAGCTGAGATTGCGCCACTGCACTCCAGCCTGGGCGACTGAGTGAGACTCCATCTCAAAAAAAAAAAAAAAAAAAAAAAAAAAAAAAAAAAAAAAAAAA